>NC_058131.1:475345453-475441451 GCF_016433145.1 Gracilinanus agilis | reverse complement strand
CCTCTGGCCCAGCTGCCTCTCTGGCCAGAGGACCTGCTTCCACTCACAGGCCTTTGTTGTACACCACCGTCCGACTGGCTGTGGCCAGTGCAATCTCTGGCTCCAATTGGGATGTCTCAATCTGGAAAAAAAAAAAAGAGCAGGTAGGAGGCCAGTTGAGAAATGGATACTATAGACAGGGAGGGATTAACTAGGGATATCTTGCACAAAGATAAAAGAACTTCAATATTTATATCAATTATCCACTTAGATTGTGTTGCGGAGTATGGTGTAAGGTATTGGTCTAAACCTATTTTCTGCCAGAATGATTTCCAGTTTCCCCTGGAGTTGGTTTGTTTTAAATCAAATAGAGAGTTCTTTCCTTAGCGATTTAAGTTTTTTGCTTCATCCAACAATGGATTATGGAGTTCCATTGTAGCTGATTCTCCCTTGTCTAGTCTGTTCTATTGATCTGTCATTGTTCAGTTGTTTCAGTTGCACCTTGTCTCTTAGTAACTCCATTTGGGGTTTTCTTGGCAAAGACACTGGAGTGATTTGTCATTTCCTTCTCCAGCTCATTTGACAGATGAGGAAACTGAGGCCAGGGTTACACAACTAATAAGTGTATGAGGCCATATTTGAACTCAGGTCTTCCTGACTCCAGGCCCAAGTATTCTATACACTGCACCCCCTTACTGCCCTTCCATTTATCTACTTCTCTACTTTTGAACCAACAATAGAGGATTTTGATGATTGTGGCTTTACAATATAGTCTGAGGTCTGGAAATGCTCTTCCCCTTCATCTGTATCTCTTCTCATCATTTCCCCTGATATTCTAATCTAGATCTTTTGTTTTTTTTCTGATGAATTTTGCTCTTATTTTCCTAAGTTCTGTAAAGTATCCTTTTTGATAATATGATTGGCATAACACCAAAGGGTAAATTAACTTGGTAGTATTGCCATTTCTGCTATATTGGCAGAAACATGTTAGAACAAAAGGGGAACGCTTCTGTGTTCCTAACCCTGTGTCACCCAGAATCAGAACATATCTACAGATAGGCATAGTGACCTCCTGCACACATTGGCAGAATCAGCAGAAACGGCAATGGAGGCTGGAGAACAAAAGGAACTGGCTCACTCTTAGGGGTCTATTGCTGAACTTCCTGTATCCTAGACCCTTGCCTTCCTTGATACTTAAAAATGGGATATTTTTATTTTGTTGACTTCTTGGATCCCAAATCTTGGGACTGTTTTTTCTTTCAAAATGAATTTTAATTGGTATTTTGTTTTCACTATTGTTTAGTTTCATTATTGTTCACTTGTGTCTAACTCTTCATGACCCCATTTGGTGTTTTCTTGGCAGATACTGCAGTGCATTGCCTTTTCCAGCTCATTTTATAGATGAGAAAAATAGAAGCAAGTAAGGTGAATAGATTTATCCAGGGTCACCTAGCAAATATCTGAGGCTAGATTTGAACTCAGGAGATTGAGACTTCCTGCCTCCAGGACCAGTGCTCTATCGCCTATGATTTGGTTTCCTTAATTTCCCCCTATATCTCTTCCCCGTACTCTCTAGATCCATCTCCTATAACAAAAAAATTTAGAGGAAACACAAAAATCAATCAATGCGTTGAAAAAAACTGACAGCATATGTAATATTTCACATCTGTGCATCTCCATTTAATGCAAAAGCATTGGAGAAGATGTCTTCTATCGCTTCTTTGAGGCCAAGTTTATTCTTTGTGATTTTGCAGCATTCATTTCCAATTGTCCTAAGACATTTCTTTCCATTTACATGGTGTAGTCATTGTATGAGAAGTATCACACTCAAACAGAAATGGGGGCCATTAATCCAAACCCAAGGGCCACCTATTAGTTTTAAAATGTTAAGTTATCTATGTTTAATTGAATTTTTAATTATTTGTTAAATGTTTCCCAGTTACGTTTTTACCTGGCTTGACATGTCTGCTGTATATTATTTTCTTTTTCCAGCTTCTTTACTATGCATCAGTTCAGATAAGTCTTTTCATGCTTTTCTGTACCCATTATGTTCATCATTTCTTTCAGCACAGTAATGTTCCACGATATCCATATATATATATGTATATATATATATAGTTTACCTGCATTTTAGGAAAGGATTTTATAAAATATATTATACTATTCTTATGGAAAATATGGCAAGCTATTGTTATTTATTATCATTGTTATCATATTATCATTACTATGATAATTCAATAAGATAGAATAGTTGAAATTAAAGAATAGTCACCAAAGGTTTGATGTCAGCAGGAGGTCTGTAGTGGAGTATTTTAGGGATCTGTAGTTGGCCCTGCTCTGATTAACATTTCAATGTCTTGGATAAAGGATGGATGGGCAAATCAAAATGCAGATGACATAAACTTGGAGGCATAATTAACACATTAGATGACAAAATAAAGATCCAAAAGATTCCGATAGGTCAGAGCATTAGGCTAAAATTCAATAAAATAAGGACTTACATTTGAGTTTAAAAAATAAATTTTACAAGGATAGAGGATTTTACAAATCAGTGTCATTGAGTCATAGTTTGTGGACTTTCTTTTCTTCACTGTTTTGAAAATTGGAACATTTGTTCATCTCCAGTCCTTTAGTACTTTTCCTTTCTTTATTATCTTTTACATATCACTGCCAATAGTTCAGCAATCCTATCCACTATTTTAAAAAAAATCAAGAATGTAGTTCATTGATGTCAAGTGAAAGGAAAGGCAGATGTTGAAGTTAAACATATTTTAGTAGCTATAAATTCAATATGAGTCAACAACAGCATGATATTTTAGTTAAAAAAAAAGCTAATGCAATTTTGAATTTCATGACCAAGATGAGAGCTAAAGCCAGGAGATATTTCTGAACCTATTCACTCATTTCACAAACTGTGGTTCAAGGAGTTTGTAATTTGCCAGAGGTAACACAGATATCAAATATCAGAGGCAAGATGGTTTAATTTTGGCCCTCTGACTCCATACCCAGTGCTACTTCCACTGTACTAAGCTGCCTCCTCAATCAACAAACATTTATTAGTCACTTAATATATGCCAGCTACCATGCTAGGTAACAGAAATAAAAATGAAACATTTCTTTCCTTAAGGGTGGATACAAACTTGTAAAAATAAGAAAGCAAATAATAAAAATTGGAATAAAATAAAAATAATATAGAATAGAAATAAAAAATAAGCAGCAAATCTTGCCATTTCTACCTTCATAATACCTCTATACGTCTCATTTTTATTATATTGCCTGCAGATACAAATTTTAATAAGTTTTATAACATTTTGTGACCCATGTTTTCTCTTTCCCCTCTCCAGGAGACAGCAGTCAATATGATATAGGTTAAACATGGGCTATCATGCAATGCCTATTTCCATGTTTGTTATGTTGTGAAGGAAGACATATATCGATTGTACTAGGAAAAACTCATGAAGGAAATGAAGTGAAAAATGCTTCAATTTGCATTCAGACTCTTAGCTCCTTTTATGGCAGTGGATGGGCTTGCTTTTTTTTTTTTGTTGTTGTTGTTCTGGATCCTTGCATTGCTGATACTGTTTAAGTCATTCACAGTTGATCACTGTATATTTTTGCTGTTACTATGTACAACATTCTCCTGGTACTGCTCGCTTCACTTTTTGATATTCACTGTGTCACTTCATCTGTCTTTCTAGGGTTTTTTTTTTTTTTTGGTGATCATTATGCTTGTCATTTCTTATGGTAAAAAGGTATTCTGTTATGATCATATATCATGACTTGTTCAGTCATTCCCCAATTGACGGACATCCCTGCCACCACAAAAAGAATTGGTATATTTTTGTAGAGGTAGATCTTTCCCTCCTGACTTTGAACTTTTTGGATACAAACCTAGTATTGACTTCCTAGTGGAAATGCTGGGTCAAAGGGTATGTAGTTTTATGGTCATTCGGGCATGGTTTCAAATAGGTCTCCAAAATGATGATATCAGTTCACAGTTCCACTAACAGTGTATTACTGTTCCAATTTTCCCATATCCCCTCTAACATTTGTTATTTTCCTTTTCTGTCATAGTAGCCAGTCTGATAGGAGTAAAGGTTTACTTCTGAGTTGTTTTAATTTGCATTTCTCTAATTAATAGTGATTTGGGACATTTTTCTATATGACTAAGGATAGTTTTAATTTCATCTGAGAACTGCCTGTTCATATCCTTTGACCATTTATCACTTGGGAAGTCTCATTCTTTCCATTGCCACAGCTACAACTCTAGTTCAAACCTTTATCATCTCTGACCTGTACTATTATAGTAACCTTATACCTGGCTTTTCTACTCCCAAATCTCTCTCTACTCCAATCCTTTCTTCACTCAGTTGCCAAAATGATTTTTCTAAAACTCATTATTTACTGTGTTGCCTTCCTCCCCCTTCCCCTTCCTCAGTAATCCAAAGCCTTTCTAGTAGGCCCAAATGATTCATTAAGATCTCCAGAATCAAACTGAAAGTTCTTCATAACTTGATCTCTTCCTATCCTTCCAGTCATTATTCTTTACACCCTTTTTTCACTCTGTGATCTAGTTAATGATTGGCCTGCTTATAGTTACTTAAACACAGCTAACATTTTCTCTTCATCCTTTTTCATTGGCTGACCATTGGAATGATCAGTCCCCCTGCCCACAGCTTTTGGCTTTCTTTGGTTTGTTTTTGTTTGTTTCAAGACCCATTTCAAGTTCTACATTCTGCAGGAAGTTTTCCCCTCCAGCTGTTAGTGTCTTTCCTTCTCAGATGATATCCAACTATTCTGCATATATTTTATATGTACTTGTCAGTCAATAAACATTTATTAAGTACCTACTATATGCCAGCACTGAAGTTAAAAAGAAATGCAAAAGACAGTCCCTGTTTTAGAGGAGCTCCTAGTTTAATGAAGGAGACAACATATAAACAATGCAAAAAAAAGATATATGCAGGATATTTTGGAAATTAGGGATGGCATTAGAATTTAGGGGGATTCAGAAAGGCTTCATGTAGAAGATAGGGTTTTACCTGGGACTTGAAGGAAGCCAAGGAAGATAGGAGATGGAGATGAGGAGGGTGATCATTTCAGACAGTGGGAAAAACTAGTGAAAATGCCTGGAAAGGGGAGATCGAGTATCTTGTTTGAGCAATGATAAGGAGGTTAGTAGCACTGGGATATGGGGAATATAAGGTATAAGAAGGCCTGAAAGATCTGGGCCAGGGGAGGCAGGTAATAATGGACTTTTAATGCCAAAGAGGGTTTTATATTTTATTCTAGAGATAATAGTCCCTGGAGTTTACTAAGTAGTGGGGTAACATGGTCAGACTTGGACTTCAGGAAGATCCCTTTGGCAATGTGAATGGAAGATGGATTGGTTGGAGTGGAAAGAGACTTGTGTCAGGGAGACAAACCAGCAGACTACAGAGGTGATAAAAGTCTGCACCAGGGTGATGAAAAAGGAGACACATGTGAAAGATGATATAACTGTAAAACTGGCAGACTTTGGCAACAGATTGGATTTGGGGGTGATAGTGTTATGTATATGATTGCTCCCCCCATTAAATTTGAGCTTCTTGAGGGCAAAGCTGTTTTTGCTTTTATATCCTTAACTCTTAGTGCAGTCTGGTGCATAGTAAATATTAATTCTATTTGCTGTTGAGGGTATACCATCATTTTCCTAGTCTCCAAGGTTTGCAACCTAAGTGTTATCCTGAACTCACTTTCTTTCAATAGGCCCTTATCACCTTATGCCAGTACTATTGCAATAACCTTTTGGGTGGTCTCCCTGCCTCAAATCTCTCCCCATTCCCATATATCCTCCAGTCAGTTGTCAGAGTAATTTTTAAAAAGCACTTCTATGTTATCTTCCTCTCTTTCCCTTCCCTTCCACCCCCATTCAATAAACTACAAAGGCTTCTTCTCATCCTTTCAGTCCTTACTCTTTACACCCCTTTTCATAGTCTGTGATGTAGTTACAATTGGCCTGCTTATTGTTCCTTAAACACAACTATCTCTTCCTCTTCATATCCGAGATCATATATAAAATCCTCTATTTGGCTTGTAAAGCTCTTCATAATCTGGCTACCTCCTATCTTTCTGATGTTCTTCCACCTTATTACCTTCTATATTCTCTATGATCCAATGATCCTGCTCTCCTTGGGGTTCCTTGAATAAGATGCACCTATCTCCTGACTGTGAACATTTCTCCTGGCTGTACCATATTGCCTGCCTTCCCTTAAGTCTGAGATGAAATCTCACCTTCTACAAGAAGCCATTTCCAATTCCCCTTAATGCTAGTGCTTTCTCGTTGTAATTATCCCCATTTTATCCTGTGTATAACTTGTTTTCATATTGTTCTTTGCCTGTTATCTCCCCTTGAGAGCAGGGGCTGTTTTTGCCTTTCTTTATATCCCTAGAGCTTCCCATGGCTCCTGGCAAACAGTAGCCACTTAAATAGTTGTTGACTGACTTTAAACATAAAAATATCAAACAGCTTTCAAGATTGCTAGATTCATATTTCCATTCAACCAAGGCTTATTCCAAAACAATTTTTATTTCTTTTGGCAAGCAAAGCCAGGGCTAGCACACATTCTGCAGCCTGGGACATCTATCATCCTCCAAAAAGTGTATTAGAAAGTGATGGAGAAAAATGTCGATAATACAGATAAAACTTTTAAAAAACAGTGCCTGGTATTGGTTAAACAATCATCAGCACAATCCTAGGTAGTCTCATCTCTGACACTAATTGCCAGACTCCGGACAAATGTTTCTAAATTTTTGAGGTCTCAACTATTCCCTTGTAACATGGGAACAAAACTTGCCTCGGAAATTCCCAGGGTTCTTGTCAAGTTAGATCACGTATATGTGAATAATATCTACTACAGAGTATCGGATTGGTGAATGTTTTTTGGTGCAAAGGGTAGGGAGGATAATGATCTACTAGGATGTGGGGCCAGCTGAGGCAGGAATATTTCTAGCAAACAATTTGGCCTTTTATTCTTCCCTGCCGCCTCCTCCACTTTGGCCAGTACCCCACATCAGTCTTTTATTCTTCCAGGTCCGTTCTCGTGCCTCCTGCCCCACCTCCCACCCGGAACCCTACCCCCTTCTCTTCATTTCCTTCCTTCCCCCATCCTTTTCCTCTTTTCCTCCTCCACTCCACCCTTCCCTTATCTCTCCACCTCCTCTTCCCTCTTCCCCCTTCCTTTTTCCTCTCCTCCCTCCCAATTCCGGCTAGCTCCAACCCCCTCCCCTTCCCCTTCCCCAGTTTAGGTCCTTTTTCCAACCTCTTCTGGCGCGGAGCGGCGTTGTTCCCGCCCCACCCCCCCTGACGTCTTATTCCGCGCCGGAAGTCAGTAGAACCTGCGGTGAGTTTGGCGCTATGGCGGCGGTAGATATTCGAGGTAACTGAAGCTTTCTTGTTTTATTCTTCTCTGTAGTTTTAGCTGGGTTTCTCTGCCGCCCCCCGCAGCCCCAGTTCTGTCCTTTCTTTTCTCCCTCTTCTATTGCATTTCTGTAAGGGGCTCTTTTCGTTACGGGAGAGGCGGAACTCGTCTCCTTTCTACTAAGCGGTTTATGAACTGTCAGAGAAGCCTAGGGAAAGCGGAAGGGACTAGAGTGAGAGGAAACGGAGGTGTTGGGTCTGTGTTATTGCCCTATAGATATTTCTCCGTCCTCCAGCCAGCCAACAAGCATTTATTAAATACTCACCCGGTGCTGGAGCAGAAAACCGTCTCTTCCCCCCCCCCCCCCCCCCCTCCAAGAAGCTCTAATAGAGGACACAGCATGAAAACAACTGCATGCAAACAAGATATGTTTTGCTAAGCGTTGGCACTATGGTTTTGAGACTGGGTGGCAAGGGGGACAATGAAAAGGATTTATTTAGATGTGCTTTCATGGGAACCCCTTTCCCTTTTGATCTAGTATCATCAAGTGCCCTTGAGGATGACTTTCTCTTTGCTTTTAAGGTTTAATATTTATGGTATTTCTCACCTCCAAGCTCATTGATATTTCATATTTTTGTCTTTCTCTGGGACAAAAATATTAATGCCCTTATCCAGGGCCAATCATAAAGGGAGACTGAGAGGAGTGGTGCCCACTGTACTTCAGGATCTTTTAAAATTATGTGAAGAGCTATTCAGCACTATGGTTGTCTGTTATCCTTTGCTTCAGCTACATTTCATTTGCTTACAGCCCATTTCTTTTCCCAGTCTTCTATTTTATATCCTGGATGATGTCTTTTACACCATCTATCCTGCACAAATTATCATTGGTGATATACTATAGTCTGTTTATACACACTATTCATAATTCAGACTCACCAGAAATGAGGCATATTATTTGAGAGATTTTTCCAGTGGTTATATTTATATTATCTTCTCCATTCTCACCTTACCTTCCTCATTACTAAGGGAGCAGGCATTATTAGCAAGATAGTTGGCTACTTAGGGATGCATTCTGTATTTCTAGAACAACGTTAATAGATAGCTGACAATAAAACATTTTAAGGTTTGCAAAGAGTTTACACACATCATTTCATTTGAGTTTCACAACAACTAGGAAAGGTCCCTGCTAAAGGTATTTCCATTTCTCTTTATAAGGGAATACAATTCAAGGCACAGTGATTTGTCCACAGTTAATTTGCCCATCTGGGGATCAAACCCAGGACTTGGGCTTCTTAAGTGACTTAGATAATCAGTCCCATGCCAACCTTATTTGGTGATTTTTACACTTGACGTTTGCTGAAAACAGGATCTGTATTCATCTACTAATTTGTTAACATTTTCCCTATTCCTATGTAGGTGTAGAACTGTACAATATTAGGAAAGGCTGGGTAGTGAAGTGGTTAGATGATTGAATGTGCCATTAGGAAGACTTGCTTTCAACTCTTGCCTTGAGCTTTACACTCTGCGACTGTGGACAAGGCTCTGTGCCTTGATTTTTTTTTAAATTTCTTTTTAAAGGGTATTTTTAGTATTGACCTGCTAGTGTTGTGAAACTCAAATGAGATAAATGAGTATAAAGCTCCTTGCAAACTTTAAAATGCTTTATAATTGTCAGCCATCTATCATATTATTATTCTCATAATGAACAATTGGTTCTGATCATTTCTTACCTAAGCAAGTTTGAAGGATTTTATATGCAGTTTTCAATCTTTAAAAAAGTTTATTTATTTAATTAATTTAGAATATTTTCCCATAGTTACATGAATTATGTTCTTTCCCTCCTCTCCTCCAACCCCCCTCCCATAGCCAACTAGCAATTCTATTGGGTTTTACATGTGTCATTGATCAAGACCTATTTCCATATTATTAATATTTGCATTAGAGTGATCATTTAGAATCTACATCCCCAATCATATCCCCATTGAACCATGTGATCAAGCAATTGTTTTTCTTCTGCATTTCTACTGCCACAGTTCTTTCTTTGGATGTGGATAGTGTTCTTTCTCATTATTCCCTCAGAATTGTCCTGGATCATTGCAAAGCTGCTAGTGGAGAAGTCTATTATATTCAATTGTGCCACAGTGTATCCATCTCTGTGTATAATGTTCTCTTGGCTCTGCTCCTTTCACTCTGCATCAATTCCTAGAGGTCATTCCAGTTCACATGGAATTCCTCCAGTTCATTATTCCTTTTAGTACAGTAGTATTCCATCACCAACAAATACCACAATTTGTTCAGCCACTCCCCAATTGAAGGGCATCCCCTCATTTTCCAATTTTTTGCCACTATGAAGAGCATGGCTATAAATATTTTTGCACAAGTCTTTTTCCTTATTTCTTTGGGGCATAAACCCAGCAGTGGTATGGCTGGATCAAAGAGCAGGCAATCTTTTAACACCCTTTGGGCATACTTCCAAATTGCCTTCCAGAATGATTGGATCAATTCATAGCTCCACCAGAAGTGCCCCAATTTTGCCATATCCCCTCCAACATTTATTACTTTCTTTTGCTGTCATATTAGCCAATTTGCTAGGTGTGAGGTGGTATCTCAGAGTTGTTTTGATTTGCATTTCTCTGATTATAAGAGATTTAGAACAATTTTTCATGTGCTTATTGATAGTTTTGATTCTTTACCTGAAAATTGCCTATTCATGCCCCTTGCCCATCTGTCAACTGGGGAATGGCTTGATTTTTTTGTACAATTGATTTAACTCCTTATAAATTTGAGTAATTAAACCGTTGTCAAAGGTTTTTGTTATAAAGATTTTTTCACAATTTGTTGCTTCCTTTCTAATATAATTTTTAAAAAATTTCTATTGAGATAACATGATGTAACCAGAATTTTGAGTTGAGTTTCCTTCAGAGGCAATCTAATCTAATCCATAACCAAAAGAAATCCCTACTTTAACATGTTGAACAAGTGATTGGTTATTCAGCATATGCTTAAATACTCCTAGTGAGAGGGAAGTGTTAATATTAAAAATGATAAAGGCTTGTATAAATATATAAATTAGTATTTTAATTAAAGCCATGCTGATAGATAAAATCATTAGACCACGCGCTTGTAAGCATTCAAACCTGCCGCCTCCAGAAGCACCTACTCGCCAAAGAAGCCACTCCCTCCTAACCCAGGAGATTTAAGCTCTCCTCTGCGTCAAGACGTCGGAAATGGAAATCAGTTGGACCATGTTGGATCACGGGAAATGTAGTTTTGATACATTTCCCTTGTCCATAGAAATATATATATTTTTAGAATGGCATTCCCCAAATTTCACTTTTACAATTCCCCGTGAGGTCCGGCAAAAAAAAAAGGTTAGTCCTTTTTTCTTCGCTGGACCTGTAAAAATAAACAACTTCTAAATTTTTCAGGAATTGGGGGATAAAGAAATAGATGAACAAATGGTTAAAATTAGACGCATTGACAAAAAACCAATTTGGGGGCTGTCCCCCACTGGCACAACAGTGTACAATTTAAAACAATACATACAACTCAATTTCAACTCCCCATAGTTCAATCAACTGCACCCCAAAGTTCAAAGTTTGGTCTTCATGGTACAGTGAAGGCTTTTCAGACATCTTCATGGTATTTACTCCCATTTTAGAAAGCTCTAATTTTTAATTAGTTTTTCCTGACTTCAAGCCTAAAATTTGCCATTTTGGAACTTCTAAGCATATCTGGAGCCTAATAGAACAAAGTTTATGCTATCCTACTAACCCAGGCTCACAACCTAGGTGTTATCTTTAGCTTTTCATTCTTTCTTATTCTACTTCTTCCCTCCCTCAACCCCTATAGCCAACCATTTTCAGGTCCTGCCATTTCTACCTTCATTATATCTCCCATATATACACCCTTCCCTGACATTGTCACCACCCTTGTGCAGTCCCTCATCACTTCATGCTTAGACTATTGCATTAGCCTGTTGACTATTCTCCCTGCCTCAAGTCCTTCAATCCATCTTCTAAGTCAGCTGTCACATTGATTTTCCTAAAGTACAAGTCTACTCCCTTCTACCTTTTCAGTCTTCTTTTACCTTATTCCCCTCCATATATTACATGTTCCAGTTACACTGACCTTGCTGTTCTTGGAACAATAAACCTCCTAGCTCCTGTCATTTTCACTGGCTACCCCCTGTGCCAGGAAATCTCATTCCTCTTTGTCTACTTCTCTCTAGCTTTCCTTCAAGTCTTGCTTAAAATCTCACATCTCAGCCTTTCCCATTTTCCCTTAACAATTGTGCCTTCCCTCTGAGACTATTCCCAATTAATCTGGTCTAGGATATCTTGTTTGTACATAGGTATTTGCTTGTTATTTCCTTTGTTAAACTATGATCTTCTCTAGAGTAGGAGTTACCTTTTGTCTTTTTTTTGGTTTGGCAGCCTTTAGCACGTGCCTGATACATAGCAGGTGCCTAGTGACTGAGTTCTCATGACAACTTTTAACAATTATTTGAAGACAGCTATCATGTCCCCATTTAATCTTCTCTTCTTGAGGCTAAACAGGCCCAGTTTTTTCAACTAATCCTCATGTGATGTAAACTCCAGGTCTTTTACCATCCTCAGTTTTGTACTCCTCTAGATGCTTGCTAGCTTATCAACCTTTCTAAACTGTGGAAGGTTCAAACACAATATACTCTGGATGTATAGAGTATAAGAAATGACCATCTTTTCTTTTCACCTAGACCAGAGCTCTAGAAATTTGCATTAGGAGTCAGTCCAAGAATTTAGCAGCAAGATAAAATTTTCAGCTTTTAAGGAAACACAACAGAATGGTAGTGGTAGGGTTAGCACATTTGTTGCTGTTGATTTCCAGTTGATTTTCAGCCTTTGCTTGGATTGCTCTCCCTTCTCTGCTCCAGTTATTCTTTCTTGCCTTCTTTTAAGTTCCAACTAAAATCCCACCTTCTAAAAAAAGTCTTCCTGAACTCAATCCCTCTTAATTCTAGTGCCTTTCTTCTGTTAATTATTTCCTATTCACCTCAGTTTGTAGTTTATGTATATAAATGTAGTAGATATTTGTTCGCATGTTGTTTTCCCTCTTAGATTCTAAGCTCTTTTAAGAGCAGAACTGTCTTTTACCTCCTTTTGTTGCTTTAGTGCTTAGCACTATGCCTGGGTAGTAGGTACTTAATATTTATTGATTGAATTATGCAAATAAAATGACTGAACTGTACATGTCCATTGGCCAAGAGATTCCATGGCTGGGCTTCTACCCCAAGGAAGCCATTGCTAAGAAGAAAGCCTTCCCACTCCCCCTAAAATATATATATTTTTATAACAGCACTTTTTGTGATATCAAAGATATGGAAATAAAATAGATGCTTATCAATTGAGGAATAGCCAAATAGTGTGCTGTAAGAAATGATGAATGTGATGAATACAGAGAAGCATGGAAAAGATCTATATGATGTGACTAATGTTGAGTGAAGTGACAGAATCAAGGAAAAAAAACATACATGAAGGCTACAGCAGTGTGAATGGAAAGAATAAATACACTCAGAACTTAAAAGTGAATTTTGCAAAACTGTGAAGAACAAGTATGACTCAAAAGAAAAGTCATGAGAAGATGTTTCCAACTGACTCATTTGTGGAGGTGAGAGGTCCACAGGTATTAGATATTGTACATGTTTTTCAACTTTTTAGGGTATTGACCAACCATGCCAATTTTCCCCCTTTTTTCCCTCAAAAAAATGCTATTTTTTACATGGGATGGCTCCCTTGAAGGGGAGATATGCTTGGGAAAACTATGATATTTAAAAAAGATGTTAATAAAAACTCATTTTTTGAAACCCCATCATCCTTTTTAAAAAACTGTTCCATTCTTTTGAGGTGAGAGGATGAGTGTAACCTGATAGGAAGAGGATAAAAGGAAAGCTGATATTTGTATGTAATTTGCTGTTAAAACATGTTTCCATCTTTTCCTTGATTGCTCCTCTCTTTGTTTCTCTTCCTTAGACAACCTGTTGGGAATTTCATGGGTTGACAGTTCCTGGATCCCTATATTGAACAGTGGCAGTGTCTTGGACTATTTCTCTGAAAGAAGTAACCCTTTTTATGATCGTACATGTAATAATGAAGTGGTCAAAATGCAGAGGCTCACATTGGAGCATTTAAAGTAAGTTATTGTAAGAACACAGCATTGTTGCCAACTACAAGGACTACCCAGTCGACCTGCTATTCTATAGTCATAACTCATGAATTACAGAGAAGTCAGGAAGCATATTAGTCTTACATCATATTAGGGCATGGATAAAATAGTTATAAAAGAGAATTCCCAATAAAAGACTTTCCCTGGAGAAAGATGTACCCTATATGAAATGATTGTTTGTTTCCATGAAAACATAACATTAGGTGAAAATAACATAGGGTACATTTAGTTCCATGTAAATAGTATCAGAAATGGTATGTTCAATCCTGGGTGGCCAAAAGTTGGACTTAAAATCTAAAATAGGAACAAAGAGATGAGTCTTTATCTGCCTTGGAAACGCTTTTCTTATTTGAGTATATTAAAAAAAAAAAAAAAAAAAAAAAAAAAACTTCCTTGCTTTCCTAGAAACTATTTTCTGATTAGCTACTCACTACTCCCCGAGTCTGGGAAGGGAGCATTAACTGTTGGGAAACTGGGACAGAGTATGTTTGTAATACATTAATAGGGTATTTGTAGGGGTAGCATTATGCAAGGTATGCCTATAAAACTAATTTGTTTAATGTAAACGTAAATGTAAAATGAGGTGGTTGGACTGTATTCCTAAGGTTCTGTTGAGCTCCAAAGTCTGTAATCTGGTGGGAAGCAATGATTTTGGTTAATTTGATACTAGGGAGTGTTTCAACAAAGGAATCATTGTCATTTAAATCAGTTATACCTTTGCAGGAACTCCCTAAGACAAAATCACCAAGGCCAGATGGATTCACAAATGAATTGTATCAAACATTTAAAGATCAGTTAATCCCAATATTCCACAAACTATTTCTTTTTTTAATTATTATTTATTTATGGAATTAATTTAGAATATTTTTCCATGGATACATGATTCATATTCTTTCCTTTCTCTCCCCCTCCCATCCCCCCACCTCCCACAGCCAACAAGCAATTCAACTATTCCACAAACTATTTGACAAAATAGGCAAAGAAAGAACTTCAGAATTCTTTTTATGATACAAATATGGTACTGATTCCCAAGCCAGGAAGACCAAAAACAAGAGAAAGAAAACTAGACTGATATCCTTAATGAACATAGTTGTAAAAATGTTAAATAAAATACTAGCTAAAAGGCTACAGCAAGTTATCACAAGGATTATTCATTATGACCAGGTGGGATTTACACCAGGAATGCAAGGATGGTTTAATATTAGGAAAACCATCTGCATGATTGATCATATCAACAACCAAACTAATAGCTCAATAGATGCAGAAAAAGCCTTTGACAAAATACAACACCTATTCCTATTGAATACACTAGGAAATATAGGAATAAAAGGGCCTTTCCTCAAAATATCAGGGTACTTTTGCTTGTTTGAGGTTTCAAGCATGCTTATCCAAGCATTGATGTACAGGACAAGACTTTATTTTAGAGAAAAGACAGAAAAATTTTTTGCCGATTGAATGAAATGATAAGCATGCTTTATTAGAATTCTTTTTTTGGACAGTAGGGTGGGATTGGGATGGGGAGTCAAAACCTGTGGTTCATTGGTGTAAGAAACTCCTTATACCTATGCAGACTGATATCTGCTCTGTGCCTTCTAGTCTTGGGTATTTGGGGCACTGAAAGGTAAAGTGATTTGCTTAGAACTTGATTTGCAGACTTTTATCTGTTATGCCTACTACCTTTCATTAGTAATCAACAAGCATTTATTATTAATGGCATACTATATGGCAGGAAATAAAAAAGAGAATGTAATAGAGTATTATAGAAATAAAAAGAAACAATCCCTTTTGTCAGGGGTTTGTCATTTTGTTACTGGTCATTAAGATTTTCCTACATCTTAAAAGATATCACATAATAATGTGTTATTTCTTTCATTTCCCAGGTAAATATGAGAACTGTTCAAAAAGTACATTTATTTTGGTATTTTTTAAAACTGATTTTCTAATGTAAATGATTATTACTTGCACTTAAATAATTTACTAATACTTTTCAACATAATCCATCATAATTAAACATTTATTATGGTCTTTGCACAAACTTTACAATTCCAAGTGAACAAAATATAGGATCGTTAGTTTGCATTTGTTGATATACTATGACCTACGACATCTCTGTTTCATTGCTTTATTTCCTAAAACTGTGCAAGCCATTTTGTTATGCTTTTTTGAGTGAAGCTGTTTTATTCATAACCTTCAGAGGTGAAAATGAATTTCCTAAGCAGACACTTTTTTTCATTTAAAGTGAGAATGACTTTATCTGGAGATACCATCTAGGGCTTCAACTCTAGTTTTAATTGTGGGTCCACCAAGTTACAGAAGTGTTTTTCTTTATGCTAATTACTTTCATATCTTAAAAATACTGTTTTTCCATTTAAATTATTGTACTCTATCAGTGCACTGATAATTTTGTGAAGTTATTTTGAAATAGCTTTTATAGATTTCTTAATTCCCAGGGTTTTGTTTTTCAGCCAAATGGTTGGAGTAGAGTACATCCTTTTGCATGCCCAAGAGCCCATTCTTTTCATCATTCGTAAACAACAGCGGCAGTCCTCTACACAAGGTAAGTTATATATACTTTAGACAATTTTTTCTTTTCAAAGTCCTATGGTTTCCTTATTTTCTAACTTCTAGGTTCTTTTTAGATTCCTGAGAAGTTCTGTCAATAGTATGTTTTATTATCCTAAAATTATATCCCAAACAGGTGGCCTTTTCCAGAAAGAACAGAGGTTGCCCTCTTGTGGCAAAATGTTAACTGCAAAGAAAAAGTATTTGCTCAGTTTCAAATGCTGTTTATGTTGCCTGAGATGAATCATTATTCTAATGAGGACATAATTTTTTTTCTTTTGCACATAATTTTTTTTGCATTTGTTTATGTAAATTTTTTGTTATTTAAAAAAATAAAAAAGTTTTATTCAAATATATTTTATTTTCTCAATTACATGTAATAACAATTTTCAACATTTTCTGGTAAGCAATTTGATCTGAGTTATACATGTATTATCATGCAAAACATTCTTTCAGATTAATTATTGTTGTAAGAGAATATTCATATAAAACCCAAATCCCAAAATAAAATCATAAACAAACTAATATGAAAAATAGTGTGCTTTATCTGCATTCTAACTCCAACTGTTCTTTCTCTGTAAGTAAATAGCATTCTTTGTCATAAGTCCTTCAGAATTGTCTTTGATCATTGTATTGCTGGGAGTAGAGAAATCTTTCACAGTTAATCATTGTACAATATTGATGTTATTGTGTACACAGTGTTCTCCCAATTGTGCTTATTTTGCTCTGTCAGTTCCTGTAGATCAGTGATGGTGAACCTTTTAGAGACAGTGCCAGGCCCTATCCCCACTCTACTCTCCCAGACCAAGTGCCATGCTTGCCCCCCCTTACTCCACACAGGGGAGGGAAGAAGTGCTCCCATTGGACTGCTGGGCAGCAGGGTTGATGAAATGAGGAATATCTTCAGTGAGTGTAAAGAGGGGGAGGAGAGTGGCCTGAGCACTCTGCTTCCCCCTTTTCTGCCTCCCCCCAGCTCTTACCCCCTGTGCACTCTCAATAGGCTGCTGGGCAGAGAGGCAGGTGATGTGAAAAAATGTCATCAGGTGCAGTGGAGAGGGAGAAGGGAGTAGCTCTACCCCAAGTCCCTTTGCTTTTCTAGTAATAAACTCTGGGGGAGAGGGCTGGAGGGTGGGTGTGAGGGTGGCCCATGTGCCCATAGAGAGTGCTTTGTGTGCCATCTGGCACCCATACCATAGGTTTGCCATCATTGATGTAGATCTTTTCAGCTTTTTCTGAAATCATCCTGTTCATCATTTCTTATAGCACAGTGGTATTTCTTCACCAACATATAACACAGTTTGTTCAACCATTCCCCAATTGATGGACATCCCCATAGTTTCCAGTTCTTTGCCACCACAAAAAGAGCTGCTATAAATATTTTTGTACAAATAAATCCTTTCCCCTTTTTTTATGATCTCTTTGGGATACAGACTCAGTAGTGGTATTACCAGATCAAAGGGCATGTACAGTTTTATAGTCCCTTGGGCATAGTTCCAAATTGGAAGAACAAAATTTTTGAGAATTGGCAAACTATGGCCCATGGGCCAGATTTGGTCCCTTGAAATGTTCTATCCCACCGAGGGACATTATTCCTAATCTGATGAATACAATGAGTAGGATACAATACAATGAAACTTCGAAAGAGTTGCCTTAGAAACAGACTGACAGATGAGCATTTCCTTTCCTTTAGCCCCCTCTTTAAAAAGTTTGCCCATTACTGCTTTAATCTATTAAAAGAAATCTAAAGTTAATGTCAGATTTCATGGGGTCTTAGTTTTAAGAACAAACTAATAAACCTAAGTAATTTGTGATATTGAGAACTGAATGTTAGAAAAAGTTCTAATGTTACCTTTGAGGTATTAATTATTCTCAGAGATGGTTCAGCATGACTTCTGTGTTGTTTTGTTTTGAAGTGGCATCTTCTATGTTCTTCCTTGCAGGCCCTTTTGTTATTAATATAGACATGGAAATTTGATGTCCCTGCCATTTCTAAACCTAGCTAATTAGATTTTATATTTGCCTTTAACCTTCATTGTAATTTTTTTGAAATAAATTTTTGTTGATATCTTTTGTTATTATATACATTCCTAGTATTTCCCTCCCAGAAAACTGTCCCTTATAATAAAGAATAAAAAAGAAAGAATAAACTTGTATTACTATTAAATCTGTCATCCTGTGTAGTGGTCCATATCAGCGGTGATGTTAGATCCTTGCAGGTAGCATGTTGACTTAGCCTCAAATTAACATTCTCTTGATGTATTTTTATTTATTTTGTTAAATATTTCATAATTACATTTTAATCTTGTTTGAGCAGTACTAGGCAGTTTTGTCTCCTCTTATCCACACTCATATTTCTATACTTCTGCAAAGTAGCAAGGATGGTCAAGCTTAATTATAATTTCACAGTGTTCAGTTTTGGTTGTCTGGTATTCTTCATTTTCATGTTTGTAGTCATTTGTATTCTTTTTTTTGGTTCTGCTTACTTTGCATTTATTCATCTATATTTCCTATGAATGTCTGTATTGATCATAGCTTCTTATATCATAGTACTTTCATTATTCTTGTACCCCAACTTTAGCCATTCTCTATTCAGTTGATACCTGTGTTGTTTCCAGTTCTTTGTTATTTACAAAGAGTTCCATTTTTATTTCAGTGTGAATAGAGGTTTTTCATCATTGACCCCTGTGTATATACCTGGTAAATACTGATCCTATCATATGGAATTTCAGCCAAATCTCAAAAATTTAGGTCATCTTGATATTTCTATCATTTAGTTTAGTTTCCCTTTTGATCACTAAATTCTTATTCCCTTCTTAGGCCCTCATTAAGTTCTTATTTCCTTCTCATTTCCTTTCATACATATCTTACAGCTCTCAAATTCCATCTTCTTTTTGAGAGTTTATTGTGTGCTAGTTGTTGGAGTCACAAAAATGATTATAACATCTGGCTCAAATAAGAGGGGGCAATGGAGTGCAGAGACTTTGTCCATAAACAGCTGTTAAATGAGCAGTGATAATGCAAAGGAAAGATCCAGTCAAGGGAACTATGAAAAATTTGAAGGTATGATAGAGGGCTTCTTGGAGGAAGTGATCCATAGGTTGAGCTTTAAATATTTCTCAGCAGATGGGGATGCAAATATGAATCCATTCCTGACACATGAACTTTGAGAGGAAAAGTCTCTTGAAACAAGGAAGCGGAGGACAGGCCCAGTTTGTTTTCTGGAAGTGTGTGTATGTGAAGGAGGTAGTAGCAGGAGATGGCGCTGGAAAAATATATTGGGAAGAGAGCATGAAATTCCCACCTCTGGAGGCTGTTTGAATGTCAGGGAAGAGCCCCCTATGCCTAGGGGAGATCAGGTTTCAATCTTAATTTTCTTTTTGGTTTGCATTTGTGTTTGCTTAGTATTGAAGTCATTTGGGATGTCTAAAAGACTGTCTCAGTTCTGCTAAATTATTCTTTTGGACTTTCAGATGTTACTGATGTGTTATGCTTATCACATGTATAGCTATATACTACTATATATGATAATGCCTGATTAATAGACATTAGCTTTTGTAAGTGGGGCATTTTTAAAGTGCTTACTGTGTGTTACCAAGTGTGCTCGTGCTGGAGATACAAATGCAAGCAAACAAGACGGCCCCTTCCCTCAAGGAGCTTACATTTTAACAGATGAAGACAATACATAAAAGGAAGGACAAGGGCAGAAGATGTTGCTATCCTGTGGTCCAGTATAATAGTGGTAGTAGCTAATGGGTACAGAGACGTGGCTATCTTCTGGTTGAGAAGACTGCTGTTGAAGAGATGGGAAAGGAAGTCAGATCTCATGAGGGAATCTTTTTTGCCAAACGGAAAGGACTAGAGAAAAATAAGAATGCAGTACCAAAAGCACTCTATTTTTCTTTATGTAGCAAGTGTATTCTGGCCCGCTCTCCCAGAAAATGATCCCTTAAAAGTAGATTCTAGCTTTTCTAAAGGAGGCCTAAAGTCTGGGCATTTGATGCTTATTTTCCTTCCATGTCATTGGCTTTGACATTGCCCTACATTACATTTCTGTTGAATAAATTTTTTTATTGTTATAAAATTTTCTTCTTATCTTTTAACAAACACTGAGCTATATTTGCATTTATCTCTGTCACATACTTACTGAAATTTCAGGAATGCTTTTTTATTGTTTCAGTTATTCCATTAGCTGATTATTATATCATTGCTGGAGTAATTTATCAGGCACCTGACTTGGGATCTGTCATAAACTCCAGAGTGGTAAGTGTCTTCAGTTTTGTAAGGGTTTGGGGTTGGAGTGAGTGGTCAGGGAAGGGAACCAATGAGTTGAACATGCTTTAAGTGTTAAACAAGGATTTCTGTCTTTGACAAACTTCCCTAAGACTATTTACTTTTGAAACCTGATCTCCATGTTGACCAAGGATAGCTGTGTTCTTAGTCTCTTCTAAACCTGTATACCAGAAACCTAGCTAAATAGTTTTATTTTTTTCCTGAGAACCACAGAAAATGTTGTACTTGTAAGAAAAACATTATTTTTTTGGATTACTCTTGTAATTTTTCACCCAGTAAAGAACACAACTTCCTTCTTTTGTAAGCTCACTGCAGTGCATGGAATTCAGTCAGCTTTTGATGAAGCTATGTCATATTGTCGTTACCACCCTTCCAAAGGGTACTGGTGGCATTTCAAAGATCAAGAAGAACAAGGTAGGACATCAAAGGCTTTTTAGGGGATTTTGTGCAAATGATGCAAATGCTGTCTTGGAGAATAATGTATACTTTTAAACATGTCTTTTTCTACCCCATGGAGAAGTATTTACAGAATTAAAAAAATCATTGCAACTGAAACAGATGAGAGAACTAGTTTAATTTGGAATATTAGTTTCTATTATTTCAAATTTTATTTAATTTACTCTATGAAAGGACATCTTGGGAATGAAAGGCAAAAAGAGTAGTCAAAAAAGCACAAAAAAATAATCCAGGAGACATCTAAATCAGGATCTACTCATCAATATAATTTTCCGTCTCCTAGTCTAAAATGTATAATTTAATGACAACTTTCTGGTATAAACTGTATTAAAGACACTTTTCTCCTTTGGATGCATCCCACAGAAGGGGCTTAGAATCCTTGTTATTTTTTTTAACATATCAAAGTTGACTCAACATTAGTGTTTTTATTGTTATTAGGGAGATTTTTAAAAAATGAGCCCACTTGTTCTTAAAACTAGGGAAAAGGAATATAAAATTTTTTTTACAAAGAAATAATAAAAATTATATATACTTCAGGCCATTTAAAAGAGAGAAAGAGAAAGATGGAGTATTTGGGAGAAGTGGTAAAGAGTGAGGGATAAGACAGGTTGGGGAAGGAATATCAAAAGAGTTTAAGGGGAAAGATGAACAGGAAGGGAATGAAAGATCATTTTTTGAAGTCCTCCCTCATAATGCTTTTAGTTCTACCATCCAAGTCCAAGATCAGTAGTTTACAGTTGGTATTGAGTCTGAGGTATTATTGAGCACTTCTACTTATTTGCACATTAACAACTACTTTACTAAGCTTTTGAATTGTCTTATGGGATAATTGAGATGTTTCTGCCTTTCTGTATAGATTTAAATGCTGTTATTGCTAGAGCTCTTTTATTGTAAGAAAAAAAATTGGCATTAGATTGAGTGGCCACAAAATGTGCTTGGTTGACAGATAATGTATACGAGGCACAATTTCTTATTTGATTATGGTGATGTATCTTAAACTTTTTTTCATGTTACAGATAAAGCTAAACCTAAAGCCAAGAGAAAAGAAGAGCCAAGTTCTATTTTTCAAAGGCAGCGTGTAGATGCTTTACTCTTAGATCTGCGACAGAAATTTCCACCCAAATTTGTTCAGGTAATAACTTTTGCCAATGGTTTTTATTTTAAATATGAAGTCTGTAACACTTAAGCATCCATTATGTCTGATTAGTGAGATTATTTTTTAAAATGTATTTTATATTTGTTTCTGATGACTTGTCTAGAGAAAAGAACTGAAAACAGTTATATATAATGGATCCACAAAAGGAATCCTAAGATGATGGGAAGATTGACAGTTGTATGGAGGAAATGAGATTTTATATACTCTTAAAATGACAGAAAGGATGGAAATTTTGAAATTTAGGAAGAGAATATTCCAAATGTAGGTTATATTGTAGGAAAATAGGAGGGGGCAGGCATAGTATGATTGTGTGATGGGAATGGTAAATAGGTTGCCAAAGGAACAAAGTTGACATGGAGAGAAATAAGGGTAGATGTGGATGTATAATATAGAAAAGACCCTTAAAGATGAATAAGGGAATTAATAGGAATTCTGTGCCCCACCAGGAAACACTTATTTATTATATACTATGTGTTAAGCACTGTGCTAGGCATGGAAGATACAAAGTCAAAACCACAAGTCTCTGCCCTCAGGGAGCTTACAGTCTAACAGTGGGGATCAAATATATACAAATTAAATACAAAGTAATTGAGTAGGGCATATTAGCATCTGTGTGTGGAGAATGGAGATCCAGAAAGGTTTATGTGGGCATCATCTTACTGCACTTCATTTCCTCTACTGCTTTGAGTTAAGACTGTTGTCACTAGAGTGGGACCTTTGTTAGGTATATCAGGATTGTTTGTTTTTTGTTGTTGTTGTTGGAATGAATTTGATGATAATTCTGCTCTGATTTCCCTTTAGGTTTTTTTGACAGATAAAAGGATGGGAAAATTTAGTCCTAATGAAGAAAAATGTGTTAGAGGATGATGAAATTTTTGCTTTTTTTTAGGATCACTCATTCTAACAGTGTTACATGGATATTATTAAAACAGTTATAGCTTGTTTAGATTTTTAGTGCATTATAAAAGCAAAAACAAGAAGGAAAAAAGAAAAAATAGGAGATTGGGAGTAAGGATAGACATTTAAATTCCTACTTTGACTCTTTCTAGTTCTGTGACTAGCTCGTTTAACTCCTCTGATGCTTTGTTTCTTTATCTGTAAAATAAAGATAATAACATTTATACTCTATACTTCTCAGGATGGTTGTGAGAATCAATCATTGAGTCTACTTTGTGCCAGGTACTGTGCTGGGGATACATAGACAGTGCCTTCCCTCAAGGAACTTAGAATCTAATGGGAGAAACAACAGGCAAACACATCTATAAAAATAGCATTATGCAGGATACATAGGAAGTGATTAGCACAGGGAAGGCTTTTAGATGGAAAAAGAGTTGGTTTTTGTAGATTTTAAAGTGCAGTATAATTGAGTTGTTATTAATAAACTGCCTCTTTCTTTTGTTGCAGCAAAAACCTGGAGAAAAGCCTGTTCCAGGTAAGAACATTTTACCATTGCTAGCAAGTTGGAAATAAAAATAGTTTGTTGAGGACAAAAGTAAATGCACTTATTAACATTGTATTTGATGGTGGCAGATATTGAAGTGGCAGATTATAGGCTATATTAATAACTAATCACTTTATCTTCCTAGATTTACTGCATTTTATTGTTTCCTACCTCTAAGGTCTTCTGAATTGTCAAGGAAATGACATAAATATTTCATACAGTTCTTTCATGGTAGTGGCATTTGTGCCTGCAAAGTGAATTATATTTTTAGTTTAGGTGAGAGTTTATGTGTTTGGGTATGTGTGCAGGTATACATAATATTAAAAATGCATTTTATACATAATGCATTATATGTGCAATACATAATAAAATAATACATTTTGAAAATGTTCTATTTTTTCATTTAACTCTAGGAAAGAATAGAACTTGAAATCAGATAAGATACCTCTTTTTGTTTTTTTAAGGAGAGTTGGACTCAGAAAAACAATAAAATAATTCTGTGCCACACTTAGCTTTAAAAATCATAAATGCTAAAAAGGAAAAGGGCAAAATCTCAGTATTTTAGGAATTTAAATGAATCCTAACTCCTTCACCTCCAAATAATTGTATTAGTTATGACTGATATTTTTAGAAAAAAATTTAACCTTTCTGAAACATAAATTTAACTTCACCCTCAACATAATGTTTGTGTTATTAGTGGATCAGACCAAAAAGGAGCCGGAGCCTACACCCGAAGCTATAAAAACTGAGGAAAAGGAGACTCCTAAAAATGTCCAACAGACAACTAGCACTAAATGCCCTCCTGAGAAACGAATGCGGCTACAGTGAATGTCATTTCTTCGCAACCAAAGAGAAAAATTCAAAATTCCCTTTCTCCAGATGACATGAGACTTCTGCAGCAAAGACTGTATATCATTGTAAGGTTTAAAATTTCTCCTTATATAGCTTTTTCTTTATAAGAAGCTCTGGTTCTCTTAAGAAAGGATTTTATCTCCCTTCTTTGTATATTAGATTTTTTTCCCCATTAATCTTTTATATACTTCCCTACATCAGCCTTATGTGTATATATGTGTTTATCAAATAAAATAACTTTATAGATTATTGGATTTGAAATGTTTTCTGTTTGTTTGCTTTGTTCCCTCATTACTACATTTTGGTACTTATTAAGTATCTAGGTCTTCAACCAGATAACTTTCACTGACCATGTTATGGTTTATATATGTATATATATCATTTTGTAACTTTTATACTTTGCAAACTTAAAGTTCAAGATAAAATGTCATCATTACCATTACCCAAAAGAAAGAGGTATTTGTTGTTAACTGTGTCAGGTTAAATGGTTCTGATACTTTGCTGTTTTTTTTTTCTTCCCATTTTGAGCAGAGAAAGGGAAAGTTAATCAACTAAGTGATTATGTGATATAACACCAAAAAATTCTCCATTAAATTAGGTCTAGAATGAATCTGGGATTAGAAGATAAAACCCAAATTCCCAGATGAATGATTCTAAAAATAGAGGGTTATGGGAAATTTGGATATCTGCTCATTTGGGACTGGAACGTATTGTAATGTAGAGTTTGTGAGTATAGAGAAGACTATCAGTTATGTTAGACATGAAGAACTTTTTAAAACTTGTTTTTTAACTTTTCCTTTTTGTTACTATTAAAGACACGAATATTTGCATATACAAAGACAAACATTAAAAGGCATGTGAAGCCACAGATCTGTAGGTACAGCTTGAGTTTTAAAAATATATTCAAGTTTAAAATGATAGTTCTAACATTCTTACACTTAACAATATCTCCTGAACTTGTGATTTCTTCTGTTTATTTTTTAGTGATTCATTGATGCTCTTTGATTTCCTTTTTTTTAGTATCACTGTCACAGCCCCGAAACATCCCTTCTAACTTCTCCTCAAAATAAAAGCCCTGTTTTGTAACAATTCTAGTCATGGGGGAAAAAAGATCCATACATTGGCCATATCTGGAAATGAATGTCTCTTTTTACATCTATAGTCCATTACTTTTTTACCAAGAGGTGGAAAGCATGATTCCTTATTAGTCATATGGCATCAACATTGTCCATTACACTGGTCATATGTTAAGTCTTATGCTATTGATTTTCTTTACAATGTTAAAGACATGTTGTTCTGGTCTTTTTCATTTCATTCAGCATCATTTCATATAATTTCTAGGTTTCTGTGAATCCATCCCTTTATTTTTTATGTTACAACATTGTATTAATTTTATGTATCTTAATTTGTTCAGCCACTAATTAATGAACACCTCCAATTTGCTTTCATTTAGTTTCTATAACAAAAATTGCTGCAATTAATATTTTTGGACATATGGCTATTTTCCCTCTGTATCTGATCTATTTGGTGGCATAATCCTAGTAGCAGTATTACTAAGTCAAAGATTATTAATATTAAACAGGTTCTTGATTTTCTAAGCATAGTTTCAAATTGCTTTTAAAAATGATTGGAGGGCAGCTGGGTAGCTCAGTGGATTGAGAGTCAGGCCTAGAGACGGGAGGTCCTAGGTTCAAAGCTGGCCTCAGACACTTCCCAGCTGTGTGACCCTGGGCAAGTCACTTGACCCCTGTTGCCCACCCTTACCACTCTTCCACCTATGAACCAATACACAGAAGTTAAGGGTTTTAAAAAAAATGATTGGACCATTTAACTCTGCCACATTTGTTTTCCCAGAGTCCCTTCAACAACTGGCATTTTCCATTTTTGTCACTTTTGCCATTGTGATGGGTATGAGGTAGATGGAACATAAGAAATGTTTAAATTTTACTTTGCATATGTCAGTGATTTGAAACTTTTCATATGGTTGTTAACATGTTTTCTTTCCCTTGAGAACTGTCTATTCATGTTCTTTGCCCATTTTTTTTGTGCAAAATAGTTCTTATACATATATGTACCAATTTCTTACATAGCTTAAATATCAAACCTTTGTCACTTTTTTCCTAGTTAACTATCTTTTAAAATTCTATTATTAATCTTTTTTGTCCAAAAATTTCAATTTTACATGATCAGAATTATTTATTTTAGCTTCTACGTTCCTCTCTATCTCATTTGATTAAGAATTGTTCCCCCTACAAGAATTAAGTCAGATCTAAACAAATGGAAAAATATTAATTGCTCATGGGTTGTCTGAGCCAATGTAATAAAAATGGCAGTCCTACTTAAATTAATCTATTCAGTGCCATACCAATTTAATTCCCCAAAATTATTTTATAGAGCTAGGAAAAATAATAAAATTTATCTGCAAGAACAGAATATGAAGAGAATCAATGAAAAAAAATGTGAAGGAATTTTAGCTTATCAGTACCAGATCTCAAACTGTATTATGAAGTAGTAATCTACTATTGGCTAAGAAATAGAGTGGTAGATCAGTAGAATAGATTAGCAACAAAATAAACAGTAGCAAATGACGCTAGTAATTTAGTGTGTGATACACCCACAGATCAAAGCTTTTGGGATAAGAAATCACTATTTGACAAAAAATTCTGAGGAAACCAGAAAAAGGTAGAGCAGAGACTGTGTAAAAACCAACATCTCACACTGTATAGCATTTCTTACTTTATGTAAAAAATAAAATGGACATAAAAGGATAGATTTTAAAATATTATGGTTTTAAAAGATTTATTGGTTGCCATTAAAAAAATGAAGCCATGTGCCATGTTAAGAGTCAGTTCAAAAGACACACCCTGTTACCTCCTTTCCCCATCCTGGCTCTGCTCCAAATCACCCAAGTGCAAGAGGGAAGAATTACAGCCAACTATAAAACAATAATGTGACCACGTAAATGTGGAGGAGCAGGAGCAGGAAATCCCCTAAAGGGGATTTTGGGAAAACCAAGGACTTATGAGAAATGAAGTCCAAGGTTCAAAATCTCCATTTATACAATAAGGTCAACATCGGTACATGATTTAGACAAAAGGTGATATCATAAGCAAATTAAGCAAACATGGAATAGTTTACTTGGTAGAGATATGGCTAAGGAAAGAATTTATGACTAAATGAGATAGTATTATAGAATGTAAAATGGATAATTTTGATTATATTAAGTTAAAAGGGTCTTACACAAACAAAACCAATGTAATTAAGATTAGAAGAAAAGCAGAAATGTGGAGGAAATTTCTTTACAACAAATATCTGATAAAGACCTCATTTCTCAAATACATAGGGAACCAAGTCAAATTTATACCAATACATGTTATTTCCCAATTGATAAATAGTTAAAGGATGTGAACTGCCTGTTTTCAGACAAAGAAATTAAGGCTATCTAAAGACTAATGCTCTACATCACTTTTTTTAAACCATCACCTTCTTAGAATTAATACTAAATATCTGTTCCAAGGCAGAAAAGATGTAAGGGCTAGACAATTGCTTGCTCAGGGTCACAAAGCTAGGAAGTGTCTGAGGCCAGTTTGAACTCAGTATCTCCTATCTCTAGGCCTGGCTATCTATTGAGCCACCTCACTGCCTTTCTAAATTACTCTTGCTTAGGGAAATGCAAATTAAAATTAATGAGGTACTACCTCACGTCTATCAGATTGGCTAATATGAAAAAAAGGAAAATGATAAATGTTGGAGGAAATGTGGGGAAATTGGGAAACTAATGCACTATTGGAGTTGTGAACTGTTCTAACTATTCTGAAGAGCAATTTGGAAGGATGATCAAAGGGCTTTCAAACTATGTGAATTCTTTGACCCTTAATACCACATAAATGTGGTCTGTATCCCAAAGAGATAAAGGGAAAAATGAGGAAAATGTCTATTTGTACAAAAATATAGCGTTGCTTTTTGTGGTAGCAAAGTTTTGGAAAAAGAGGCAATGCCCATGAATTGAGGAATGACTGAAGAAGTTGTGGTATGTGATTATATTGGAATACCACTGTCCTATGAGAAATGATGAGAAGGATGATTTCAGAAAGACCTGGAAAGATCTACATAAATTGATATAAAGTGAAATGAGCAGAACCAGGAGATCATTGTACAGCACTGTTTTTGTTGAACAATTGTGAATGACTTAGCTATTCTTAGCAATACAGAGACTGAAGACAATCTCCAAGGACTCATGATCCAAAAATGCCATCCGCTTGTAGGGAAAGAACTGATGGATTCTAAATACAGACCAAAACATACTATATTTCATTTTCTTCATTTTTTTTTGTTGTTGTTCAAGTTTTCTTCCACTAAATGACTAATATGGAAAAAGTTTTTACTTTGTTGCACATTTAATTTATAATGTGCACACTGCACATTATTGCTGTCTCAGGGAGTGGGAGGGAAAGAAGAGAGAGGGAGGACTTGGCTCAAAAATTTAAATAAATGTTAAAAATAGTTTTTACATGTAATTGAAGAAAACATTTTAAAGATTGTTTCCCTATTCAGTTTTGAAGGCATCTCATTCCTGCCTCTAATTTATTCATGATATGGCCTTTTATTTTTCATTTGGAGCTTACTGGGTTATATTATGTGAGTTGTTAGTCTAAACTTAATTTCTGACAGACTTTACAGTTTTTGAGCAGTTTTTATCAATTAGCATTTACTGCAGTAATTGGAGTTCTTGGGCTCACCAAACTTCATACTATGTTCAGGGAGTTTTCATTCTCATGGAATTAATTTGTTCCACCACTGAACTTTTCTACTTTTTTAAAGTAATATTAAAGAATATTGATCATCACTATTTTGTAGTAGAGTTTGAAAACTGGTTCTCTGGATCCCCTTTCTCCCACCTTTTTTTTTTTCCATTTCCCTTTGATATTAACATTTTATTCCTTCAGATGAATTTTAAAAGATTTTTTCTATTTCTATATAGTAACTCCTTAGTAGTTTAGAATAACAGATTCTATAAATTGATTTAGATAAGCTATTACTTTTGTGATAACTTTTTGTTATCACAAACTATTTGTATTAACATCCTACATTTGTATTGTTATCACAAACTATTTGTATAAACATTATCCAATGTTTCTCCAATCATTTAGTTGTCTTTTTCCTATAGAGTTTTATAGCTGTAATAATACACTTCCTGTTTTGATGACAACTGATAATTCATGCATGCTGTAACTATTTAAAATGAAATTTCTATCTACTGGATATTGTAATGTACAGAAAAGATAATTTCTCTGGGTTTATTTTTTATCCTAGTTTGTGGACGTTGTTTCATGTAATTTCTGGTTGACTCTCTGAGTTTCTCTTAAGTAAATCATCATGCCATTTGTAAAAAAGTGATAATTTTGTTTCCTCTTTGCCTATCCTCAATTCTTCAAGTTCTTTTTATTCCAGCATTCCTATAGTTCTTACCAAACAATAGTGATGAAAATGGATATCCTTGCTTTATTCCTAGTCTTTTGTTTCTAGACCCAGCATCCCTTCTATTAGACAGTGTGTCATCCTGGAGGAGCCCAATTTAGCCATCCATTGGTCTTAGTCTTCCTTTGACAAGTCTTCAGGGTACCTTTGAGGATGAAACAAATATCCTTCCTCAGGTAGAGGTGCTGGGACTATGAGTGGGAGAGGTGGCAGCTACTGTATAAACTGATCTTTATTTTGGTGATTTTTCTTTCTTTTGAAAAAGGCTCTTGAATCTCAAGATTCTAAAACCTAGGATAAACATTGGTTTACAGAAATTTCTACAAGACAAGAGCTTGAATTCTGTAGTTTTAAAGACAAAACCATGCTTAGCCTTCAATGGGGATACCAACATAAATATGTTCTGACAATTGAGAGTCATTTTGGGTCCCCTTTGTTGAAAGAACTGAGGTTTCCCAAGGGATCTAGAAGGAGGAGGCAAAATTTAAAAGTGACTCTACACTATAGAAAAAAGCATCAATAAAATATTTTAGGGATGTCTTTCTTCACCAATCTCTGCTGAGTCAAGCCTAGCCCTTCTCCCTGTTTTCCATTTGGCTACCTAGCTTCATAATTTGATCAACCATACTGCCAGATCTTCAAGAAAAAGATACACTGTTTGAAAGTCGTTGGAAAAAAAACCACATACTAAAGAGTTCTTACCTTTTTTTTGTATTATGGACCCATTTTTAGAATCATATTTTTTTAATAACTGAAGGAAATGCAAACTTCCAGTTTATGTTAGTGAAAAATAAAGATGTAATTTCCACTTTGTCCAAGTTCAGATTCCTCAAAATTTACCCCTGGATTCCTTGGGAAAGAAACTATGGACCCCAAGTTAAGACTTAGAACCTTCCAATGTAGTTTTATCCAAAATGGTCAGAAGGCCAACTCCTTCCAGCCCCAAGTGACTCTTAGTTGTCAAAACCTATTAAGTGTAGGATTAGCATGGCGTTGCCTTATTTTACTGCTTTTAAAACTAAAGACTCCTGCCCTGTAGAAATGTCTATAGGCCAATATCGATCCTAGGTTTTAGAAACCTGAGTATCAGGAGCTCTTTTCAAAAGAGTAATTTTAAAAACTTAAAGCTTTGCTGTAACTATGATAAAGATGAACACATGTAAGAATTCTGTGCAGTCATAAATCTCTGCATAGGCTAGGACTAGTATTTACTTGCTATACAAAGTCTAGGCAAGCGTTATTTTTTTCTGTATCCAAGTACTCATTTTGCTTCAAATGGGCTAATACACAGAAAGTCCCTTTTGAAGTGGTGTTGGATTAGCAAATAAGAGAGAGGGAAAAAAATAGAAACATTCAGTAACTTCACCTTAAGACAAGTAGGCTAACCCCAATACTTCTGGACTTGAAGATTTCTTACCCAATTCTAAACTGATTTCCAAGTCCTGGGGAGAAAGAGAATTTGGAGTTGAAAAGAAAATTACATTTTTTTTTAAAAAGAGAAAGATGACCAGAGAGTGGGGAGATAAAAAGACGAATATTCTAGAAAGTCTTAGAGGGATCATCTGTGGACAATTAAAAGGGAAAGCAGTGATTAAAATGAACCTGCATGGATTGATCAAGAAAAGCTCATGCCCCAAACTTCAGGCTTACCAGACTCATAGTCACAGGATAGATATTATATACTTGGACAAAGGCACTGAGGGCATTTCTTGTGATGATTTATTTTATTTTTTACCAATTACATGTAATAAATTTCAAAAATTTCCACATAAGTTTTCTGGAGTTATATGATCCAAACTGTCTCTCCCCACTCCTGGAGCTAGCAAGCAACTCGATCTGGGTTACACGTGTGTAGTAATTTTTTAAAAACCTTATCCTCTGGCAAGATCAATTTTAAGACAAAAGAGCTGCAAGGGCTAGACAATTGGGGTTAAGTGACTGTTCAGGAAGTGTCTGAGGCCAGATGTGAATCCAGGCACTCCTAACTCCAAGCCTGGTGCTTTGTGAATGTCGTATGCAAACTGTAGCTCTTCAAGATTCTTCTCCACGCTGGCACGCTGACATCCTCTCCCTTCATCAACTCCTCCTCACTGGACCGTAAACGCCCGAGTTCGGAGCCTTGATTGAGTCCTGGCGCGGTGCCAGCTGAGCCTCCCCCAAGAGGCAGAGTGGGCAGCTTCTGAAGCCTCCGTGGCCTCGCGGTGGAACCCGTGCTCTGAAGGCGGTTATTTATACTGGTCAAGGTGTTGTTGCGAAGCGAGAGAGGGCAAAGAGGGCAGCCTCCTCACTTGCCCCCAGGATTCCAGTTTTTTTCTTGTGCATGCCCTCAAAGGGTCGCTAGATAACTGTGGCGATAATAACAGCCAAAGTTCACAGACACTGGAGGTTCAGTGCGGAGCGACAGGTCTCACTATTCTCTCCCTCTTTGACCTTGGTCCTGCCTTGCGTCTCTTGCTCTCGTCCTCTGCTGCCCGACAGCTGCTGTGGCGATCTTCTCCTGCCATGGGGGCGGCTGTAACCAGTACTGCTCTCTACCTGAGAGCCTCTCTCCTAGTGCTCGGTCTGGAAGTACTTCTGGTCCTAGCCAACTGCCTCGACTTGTCCCTTGTGCTTCCCCCAGGGTCGGCTGAGCGAGTGATCCCCAAGGAAATAAGTCCCCCGAAGTGGGGCCCGAAGGTGTCTGGGCAACTCTCCTACAGTCTGTACATCACAGGCAAGAAGCACGTCTTGCACCTACTCCCGAAGAAGCTGCTGCTACCCCGGCACCTGCCCGTGTCCATCTACACCACCCAGGGAGTTTTGCTGGAGGAAGATCCCTTTATCCGGAACGACTGTTACTACAATGGCTATTTGGAGGGGGCCCTTAAGTCCATGGCGGTCCTCAGCACCTGCTTGGGGGGGCTCTGGGGAATGCTCCAGGTGAACGAGAAATACTATCAAATCCAGCCCAACCGGGCTTCCTCCACCTTTGAGCATCATCTCTACCGAGTAGCAAACCTAGGCACTAATAACCTGACCCGTGCTTTAGCCAGGGAGGAGCTAGATAAGAACTTCTTTCAGGCTTACTGGGCCACAGCATCCGAACACAGGTCCTCTTTCGATGATGGCCAATTGCACAGGCAGTATGTGGAGGTGGGAGTTGTAGTGCGCAATTCAAGGTACAAATCCCTGACCGACAACCTAACTATGGTGCTACAGGACATGCTGTTCACTCTCAACCTGGTGGACTCGCTATTTATGCAGATCAAGGCACACGTGTCTTTGTCTTCTTTGGAATTCTGGACAAACCCTAGCCCTAAGAATATAATCAAGAAGCTGGGAAGTATTCTTAATAGTTCTGACAGTTTGGAAAGCAAGAGCCCTGAGGAGCAGCAATTTTGTGATTTTCTGCATCTCTTCCAGGAGCATAGTTTCGACCCTATCTTTGGAATAGACTGGAGGTCCACACTATGCAACCTTTCTCCTGGGGTGGCCATTAAGACTAATCTTAGATTCCTGATCATTTTCTCTGTTCTTGTTTCTCGTGAAATGGGGCATAATTTAGGCAAGCCCAGGGTTAAGAAAAACTTGCAAGGTCAAAAGAAACCCTTCCTCTTGGGGAGTAGGACCCAAACCTCCGGGTCCTCCAAAAGCAGCTGTACTTTTAATGGTCATCTGGCTTCAATGGGCAGTCGGACCAGCTGTCTCAGTGGCACATCTATGGTGAGGATGGAAAAACAGAAATGTGGAAACAAAGTCGTGGAAAAAGGAGAGGAATGTGACTGTGGCTCTAAGGCACAATGCAGAAATAATCCCTGTTGCCAGCAAGGCTGTATTCTGTCCAAGGGGGCCGAATGTAGCACTGGCCTTTGCTGTAAAGATTGTAAAATTCTTCCGGCTGGAAGGGTGTGTCGAGGACAGGCCAATGAGTGTGACCTCCCAGAGTTCTGCAATGGAACTTCAGGGTTTTGCCCAGATGACATATACAAACAAGATGGCATACCTTGTAGTGGGAAAGGATATTGTTACAAGAAAAGGTGTGGAAGTCATCTTCGGCAGTGTCAAGCTCTTTTTGGTCAACAAGCTGAGAATGCCCCCTCCAAATGTTATCAGGAAGTAAATAGTCGAGGCGATAGGTTTGGTAACTGTGGACCTGGGCAAGTGTCCTTTTTCAAAAGCTGTGACACCCAGAATATCTTATGTGGAAGAGTGCAGTGTGTCAATATTGACACCATTCCTCGGGTACCTAAATATTACACCCTGATTCAGACTTACTTAAAAGAACCACTTGCAAAGGAAGGAGTCTTGTGTTGGGGAACAGCTTTTAACAAGACTGCAAAAAAGAAGGGTTTAACTGATCTTGGAGCTGTGGAAGATGGCAGCTCTTGCGGGGAAAAAATGATATGTGTTAACAAGACCTGCCTCAATATCTCTAGCATCCAGCAGGAGTGTATTCCGGAGCAGTGCAACTATCGAGGTGTGTGCAACAACAGAGGGAATTGCCACTGTGATCTTGGATGGGCCCCTCCTTTCTGTCAGAATCCTGGCTATGGAGGAAGCAATGATAGTGGACCATTAGTAGATCCTGGGAGTGAGACTAACCCAAGTTTCCTATCCTGGAGGACTTATTTAATTCGAGGTAGCATTTGCTCAAGTTTTGTAATGCTTAAGTGGGCTGTGATAATGTTGTATAAAAAGAGAAAGTAGAAAAAAAAAACTTAGGGAGAAAATTAGTTAGGCAGTCAAAGCAGCCTAGGCCAAGATCTCATGAAAAACCTACTCCGATATATCAGAAAGCTTGCCCCACAAATGAGACTTCAAGGTTAGTCTACCTACCATCCATTAGAATTCTAGCAACACTACTTCAAGAAGGTGATGAAGATTTTAGCACTGTTGCCATGTTAGAGTACCTTGTTTCTCAAAGGCTCCAAGAATGTTTAGCCATTTACCCCATATTTTTTCCTTTCTGCTTGAAAAATAAATGCTCTTTATATCTTAGAATCCAATGGAAGTCATGCTTTGGGGGGTTTATTTATTGTCTTTTGTTTTAAAATTCCAGATTTACTCCCCCCCCCCCTCAACTCAACAATCAATAAGCCATGCTTAGTAACAAAGAAAAAACAGTGAAGTCTTCTGATATCACTCCTTTCTCTAGTGTTAGCAGTCTTAAATGTGGCCATGGGAAACCTGTTTGAGGATGCATTGCAAATCTTCACCCAGTATCCCAGTTCTTGTTTCAACACAGTTTAAAGAATGTCCTAGAGTAAGTGAAACTTGGATTCAGTTCTTTCCATGTACCTTACGGTGTCCCTAAAAGGAAGATGTCCTTTATGAAGCAACTAGGCAGAGTGGGTAAGAAAACTAGACTTGGAATCAGGAAGAGCTGAATTCAAGTCTTGTCTCAGATATTTACGACAAACATCCTGGCCAAGTCACAGGGTTGCTATGAAGATTAAAAAAAAAAAATAAACATATACACAATACTTTACAAATCTTAAAATGTCATTTCAAATGTTAGCTGTGATTATTATAAGCTTTAACTCATGGTACCTTATTCCCAGGAAGTAGCCTCTAGTCAAGATTATAGGAAATAATAACCCGACCTTATAGTGGCAATATAATGAAGAATTATCATTTTTTCCCCTCTCAACACACTCAAGGAAGATGACTGGACTATGCAAGGTGGGCTTTCACAATCCAATTTCTTCCCCTTAGTAACCATTAACCCTTACTTTTGTCATGCCAGGTGGAAAAAGCCTAGAGGGATCCTTTAGCACCACAGAACTGCTATTCCTTCTTCAGCTTTTCTTCCCTCTTTTCTCTTATCACTCTAGTATTCTGCTACTTATCAATAAAAATACTCTCTCAGAATAATAGTCCACAAATACTTTATTTTAAGCCTCATTAACTCTCCTTTCCCCCATTGCCTCTCTCTTCCTCCTTCCTCCCTTGAGTGCCTGTTAATCAAGCAATCAGGTATTTATTGAATAACTATTATGTTCCAGGGAGCAGCTTGGTCTTGAAGTGATAGCGCTCTGAGCCTGGAGTCAAGAAGACTTGAGTTCAAATTCTACCTTGGGCACTTAATAGCTGTGTGATCCTGGACTAAGTCACTTAACCCAATTTACTTGTTTTCTCATCTGTAAAATAAGCTAGAGGAAGAAGTGGCAAACCACTCCAGAATCTTTGCCAAAAAAAATAAAATAAAAAAAAAAAAATAAAACAGGGTCACAAAGAGTTGAATACAACTGAAATGACTGAACAACAGTTATATTCCAGGTACCTTGTTACTTATTGGAAATAAAAAAGCCAAAATTCCAACTCTCTAGGAATTTAGAGTCTATCAGAGGAGACAGGTTTACAGAATTTCTGTAAATAAATTCTGTAAATTTTTAATCCTATATAGAGACAGAAGCAACAAGGTGGGTGTGCTGCAATTATCTGGTTTTCTTTGTCTGGTCTGGAAATACTTAAGACTCTTATATAAAATCTGAAAGGAAAGGGTCATAATTAAGTGTGGCTATGTTTCAGTTACTTTACCAAAAAAATCTCTTCTATCACACTTGTCTATCTGTGTCTCTGCAGTTTTATGTTCCTTTCTGGGAGGAAACAGGTTCAAGAAAAGGAAAGCAAGGGTGCCCAAGATGAGAAGGATATGTAAAATCATTTAATAGGAGAACTGATGGAAGGAAATGGAAAATTAATATATAAATGCTAGAGAGCTTATATAATCAGTCCCCATAAAAGTTCAGTGCCTCATTTTGACATGGAATTGACTGTCAATAGAATATAAATTCTGAAAGATCCTAACAAACTAGAAAGGCATCAGATATGGTCCAAAAGACTCTTAACCTAACCAAACCTGGAGAAGCATATTGCCAGGGAGCTTGTCACTAGGTGATAAATTCTTGGGTAATTTCAACTCGGTGTATTACCAACTGAGTTGAAAGATGTACTTAACTAAACTCGTCTAGCACAGACCAGAAGCCTGTGAAAGTTGGCTTCCAAAAGGCTAAATGTGTTTCTGAGTATTAATGCAGTTAAATTAGAAAAAATTAGAGTTGGATAAGCCTAATAGATTAATCAAAAGAGATAACACAAAACTGAACAAATACTTAGAGAAAATTGAGAGGAAAATGTATCTTTAATGGAACACAAGACTTTCAAATGATGAAAGGGTTGGAATTCAGTAGTTACTCTGCAATACAAACACAAGACTAAAAAAATAAATTTATTTGAATGGACCATAGGATGATGTAGTGTGAGCATTCTAAAAAGGGGGAAAGAAACAGGTGTTCCTTCATAATGGCTTTACTGTTTTCAGGAAAGCACTGAAGGAGCTAAATAAGAAAAACAGAGGCGGGCAGCTAGGTAGCTTGGTGGATTGAGAGTCAGGCCTAGAGATGGGAGGTCCTAGGTTCAAATCTGACCTCAGATACTTCCTAGCTGTGTGACCCTGGGCAAGTCACTTGACCCCCATTGCCCACCCTTACCACTCTTCCACCTAGGAGCCAATACACAGAAGTTAAGGGTTTGAAAAAAAGAAAAAGAAAAAAAGAAAAAAAAAAACAGAGGTCCTGGGAAGGTGGGAAGGTAAGGGGATTTGGTTCTGTTCTGAGGGACTGAAGAGGGAAAAGAAAAAGGGCAAAGGGAATATACTATTGTAGAAACAAGAAAGATGACACTAGAACTTGTTATTTTTCACAACTGGAACACATGAGAAGAACATAGAAGAAGTATAGGAGGAAGTAGACATCACATCATCCTGTTTAGACCAGACAAAGGCAGAATGAAAAAGTATACAGAGTTTGGTGTAGAAATACATCTAACTCTAAAAGGAAACAAACAGGGATAGAATATAGAGTTAAGGAGAATTATACCAGGAAAGAAATAGTCACAAGTGAAAAAAAAAATTAAAAAAAACTTCCCAGTCTGTAAGGGAGGAACACCCCCCCCCCAAAAGAAATCCAGGGGGTGTCTTAGATTTCCATTTTGACAGGGAATGGCTGAACAGATTGTGGGAAAAAATGCAATGGAACATTATTACCCTATAAGAAAAAAGATGATTTCAAGAATCTTGGCTAGTATGAATTGGTGCAAAATGAAGTAAGTAGAACTAGGAGGACCTTCCTCCCCCTCCCCTTAAGAGGGATAATATGTAAAGAAAAACAACTTTGAAAGACAAAGAATTTTGACCAATTTAAATGATTATTTCCATATGACAGAGTAAAAACATGTTACTTACCTGACAAAGAGGTAATAGACATATGGTGCAGAAACACATATTTATGGACATGACCACTGTGTATATTCATTTTGCTTGATAATGTTTCTTTGTTACAGGGTTTTATTATTTGTTACAAGGGTTTTTTTAATTCAGGGAGGAGGAAAGAAGGGTTTAGCAAAATGATGCCAAATAAAAAAGAGCCATTGAAAAAAATTTTTTAAATAGACAAAATACAACAAAAAATGGAACAGAAAGTTAAGAAGTCTAGATGATACAGTTATGAAGATGTGTAGAATTTATTGTTCAGTCATATCAGACACGTTGTGAGCCATTTAGAGTTTTCTTGGCAGATACTGAAGTGGTTTGCTTATTTTCTTCTCTGGCTCATTTTACAGAGGAAAAAATGGAGGAAATTATCTGAGGCTAGATTTGAACTTAGGAAGATGACTTTCAGGCCTCTCTATCCACTGTACCACCTAGCTGCCCTGTGGAATTTGTATAATTTTATTTTTTAAAGAAAAAACTACACATGAAGATCAATATTCATGGTTTCATATAAAATCCTTTTGTGTGTTCTGACATATATAGAAATGATTTTTTGTGTGTTCAGTTCATAAATAAACCCAATCTAATAAAAAAAGAAAGACTATGCCTTACAATCTCAGGGGAAAAGGGAGGGAAAGAAGAGAAAAGAAAAAAAGGAAATCCAAGGAAAGAGGGTTGGGGGGGGGGGGAGAAAAGAAGGCAGGAAGAAAAGAAAGGAAACGAAAAAAATCCCATCTGGAAAGATTTATATATATAAAGTGACATACACACAAGTATGTTCTATTAAGATCCCATCCCCACATTTCCCCCCTGTGTGCCTTTACACACTCTTTTTCAGTAACTTAAAAAAATTAATTTTCTTAGTTAAGGAAAAATTTTTTTCTCCTTGAAAAAAGAAAAACAAGATCTTTGTAACAAACATGTATAATAAGCAAAATAAAAATAAAAAATTCCCGTACTGGTCATGCCTCCAAAATAGATATGTCTCACAACTGCATTCTGAATCTATTTCCTTCTTTGGCAGGAGATGGGTGGCGCGCTCTGGAACCCAACCGTGGACTCAACAGATATTTCCATATGACTTTCTCCACCCGACCCCCATCCCCCATCCCCAGATCCCTTTCTCGCGCCAGGTCCAACTGTCCCTAGTCACCAACATCCTCTGGTCAATCTTGCTGAGGTCCTAGAGTAGCTCTGCCCGGCGGGGCTTGCAGCCAGGAAAGGGTGGAGGGAACTTTTCTGTGTCTCGCGCCGCCGCCTCCCGCCGTCTGGTGGCCCCTGCAGCTGGGAGCTGCCCGGTGGCTCTCGTTGTTCCTGGGGGCCGTGCTCATGAGGACGGTCAGGGTCCCGCCCCACCTGAGCGCCCCGCTCCTAGTGCTCGGACTCGGGGCGCTCCTGGACGTGGTGGGTGGCCTCCAGCAACGGCCCAGTTGGCGCTTCACCTCCTCGGAGGTGGTGATTCCCTTGCAGCTGAGCAGCTTCGGCGTTGCGGAAAGGCCTAGGCGACTGTCCTACCTGCTGAGTTTTGGCGGCACGAAGTTTGTGGTCCACCTCCATCTCAAGAAACTTCTTTTGCCCAGGCACCTGCCGGTCTTCACTTATACAGAGCAAGGGTCCCTCCTGATGGACCACTCCTTCATCCCGAAAGATTGCTATTACCGAGGCTATGTGGAGGGGGCCCTGGGCTCCCTGGCTGCCCTCAGCACCTGCCATGGGGGTCTCCAGGGGATGCTGCAGGTGAACTCCCTTTACTATGAAATTGAGCCCTTGCCTGCCTCTCCCTTATTTCAGCATCTGGTTTCTCTAGTAGAGAATAAAAAGCAGGGTCCTCGCTGGAAGTGCGGCTTAAGGGAAGAGGAAATCGATCGTCTTGTTTTGGAGAAAAAGGGGTTGAGAGCATCTATGTCTAGGATAGGGCCAAAGGACAATTGGTGGCCAGGAATCAGGTTTGTGAAGTTGATGGTGGTAGTAGATAATTTTTGGTATAAATATGCTCGGGAAAATGAAACCGAGGTAATATACCAGGTATTGGAAGTTGTCAATATGATCGATTCTCTGTATTATCCTTTATTTGTCTATGTAAATTTGAATGGAGTGGAAATCTGGACAAGTAACAACCCAGTGGAATTCAGTAACGGCATAAAGGTAACTTTGGATGTATTTTCCCGTTGGAAACAAGGAATTAATTACCGGTTGCCACATGACGTTGCCCGCCTCTTTGTTCGATATAACTTTGGTATAGAAAAGAGTTTATCTTATGTTGGTACAATATGCAACAACCTAACATCAGCTGGCATTGATGCATATGTTGAGGATAACTTGTTGGAATTCTCTATCACGGTGGCCCACGGACTTGGTCACAACCTCGGCATGCTTCATGACCACGACTTCTGCATCTGTGCACAAAAGCAATGCATCATGTATGCCTATTTTGGCTTAACTGATGTCTTTAGCAATTGTAGTTATGCCAGTTACTTCGATCAGTTTAGTGAACGTTTTCTAGATTGTTTAACAAGTCCACTAGAGCCTTACAAAGTTTCCTCTACAAAGCAATGTGGTAATAAGGTGGTTGAGGAGGGAGAAGAATGTGACTGTGGATCAGAAGAAGAATGTAGTAAAGATTCTTGTTGTAAACCAGGTTGTACCCTGAGGCCCCATGCTGACTGTACTTCCGGACCGTGCTGTATAAAATGCAAGATTGCACCAGCTGGAACGCTTTGTAGACCCCTTAGTTCACCATGTGACCTTCCAGAGTACTGCAATGGAACTTCAGTACTGTGCCAGAAAGATTTTTTCATGCAGGATGGAACTCCATGTACTAAAAATGCCGTTTGCTATAAGAATACTTGCAGTGACCGCATTCAAAAGTGCAAAGCCATCTTTGGTGAAAAAGCCTATGATGCTCCCCTCATCTGCTACAAAGAAGCAGACACGATAGGTAATCAGTTTGGGGAATGTTCTTCAGAGAACCAGGTACCCGGGAAATGTGTCGATTCCCATGATTTGTGTGGCAGGCTGCAATGTACTAATGTTGACCACATTCCCAATTTAAAGGAATCTGATACTATACTCCAGATTTACGTGAATGGAGTTATGTGCATTGGAATGGACTCTCACCAGGGGATGGAAATGCAGAACACTAGAAACGCAAATAATGGCGCAGTGTGTGACCATGGAAAGATCTGCCTGAATAAGGAGTGTGTCAATTATTCTGTATTAAATTATGATTGTGCAGCCAAGAAGTGCAATTCTAATGGTGTATGCAACAACAACAAAAATTGTCATTGCCTAGAAGGGTGGGATCCCCCATTCTGTAATAAAAGAGGACCTGGTGGAAGTATAGATAGTGGCCCTCCTCCAGAATGGAAAGGAAATTATAGATTAATTATTTTCTCAATAGTTTCTATCTGTTTGGGATTTTATGCAATACTAATAATGCTTTTGTTTTTAGCAAAAAGGTAAACATTTGTCATCTAGAAAGGAACAGCTTTTATATAAGTCAGGAACCAGTGGAAGAATCTATCTATCAGATAATATCCATTATCTGAGAAAAATTCACATTGAGAAAATGAAAAAAAAATTGCATCAACAATAGATATTGCAAACTGGTATCAAATAAAGCTTCTGAAGGCAGTTTTGTCATGGAGTTGAACCAATTAGGATTGACCCTTCGAATATCTTTAGTTACTTTTATAATGTAAGGCCCAAGTGACTTTCACCATCCTTATGACTCCTCTCTTCAAACAAGAGGAGAATGATCAATTGCTACAATCTAGAATAATTGCACCTCCAGAACAGATCCTGGTCATTGCTCATTCTTTCTACTCTAGCCAGAATCTGGGCTTTGAAGCAGCATTTATCCATGGCCTTTAGAGCCACACAGACTAAAAATGAAACAAAGGGAGCCCTAACACTTGCGTACTATAGGCAGGACACTGAACTCTTCTCCAGTCTCTCAGTCTATCCATCTATCCTGTCACCATACATTCTGTTCATCACTTCATATGCACCAGTTTGATTAATGGAATATAAGCTCTGTTTCCTCTTCCTTGCTCTCTCCCAACCTTGACTAACTGTAGACTTAGACAGAAATGCTAAGGTGATCAATCCATATCTCGCCCCAAGAATTCCTTACAGTTTGGGTGGGGCAAAGGCATTCTAGAGAAGTCTAGAAAATAAAGCTTGTGAAGACCTCAGGTATTCTCATTGTGCTCTGGGATATACCCACTGGTGGGTTATGGGTAGGATGGGTGGCAGGGAGGCAGGATATAACATTGAACCTTATAGGTTCTAAAATAGTGTCAACAATATAGCCAGGAATAACCAGATCCTGTAGAAAGAACACTAGATTTAGTGCCCTGAGACCTGGGTTTGAATCTTGATTCTTTTAGTTATACCTATTCTCAATTCACTATACTACTCTGTGCCTCAGTTTCTTTATATCTAAAATAAGCAGATTATAGACTTAGAGCTGAAATGTAGCTCATGAGGCTCTCAGAGTCTCTTTTATTAAGAAAATGAGAAAACAAAGGCATAGAAAAGTTTAATTTGCTTCAGGAAACAGATCCAGCATGTACCTAAAGCAGGTCCTCCAGAAACCAAATCTATTACTCTATCAAATCACATTGCCTCTCTAAGATTTGAATAGATGATATAGTGTGTCCCTTTGAGCTCTGAATTCTATGATCATAAGAACTTAAGTAAACTCTAAAGACAAGTGTTATGTGGAGGTGCATATGACTTATTGGATAGTCTTTTGTAATTGAAATAGAGAAGACCTGAATTCAAATGCTGCCTCTCACACTAGCTGTGTGGCCATGAGCAGGTCAGTCCCTCTGAGCCATTGTTTTCTCATCTTCAAAGTAATCATAGTAAATGTCACTTGAGGAAAGTTGTGAGGCTCCAGTGAAATGTCTTAAGATGCTTTGCAAACCTTAAAGGTTTTTGAGCAAGAGGTCAGACTGGTGCATTAAAATTATTTTTATAGCTACCTGATGAAGGATAAACTGGACTGGAGAGGAAATAGAAATCTAAGCTAGAAGCAATATAAGTATCCTAACAAATGCGGTAGCAGAGAGGAGTTGGTCAGGAAATATTAAGCACTTAATATGTGCGAGGCACTGTGCAAAGTGCTGGGGGTACAAATCTCTGCTCACATGGATGAGACCACATGCAAACAACTATGGGCAAGCAAACCACATATAGGATAAACAGGAAATAATAGAGGAAGGCACTAGAATTTGAAAGAAGTTTCCTGTAGAAGGCAGGAATTTATATATGGGACTTTAAGGGAAGTTTAAAAGTTAGGAAGTTAGAGAAGTTAGAGAAGTTGGGAAATGAAGATTGAGGAGGGAGAGCATTCCATGGATGGGCAAATGGCCAGAGACAAGAAAATTGCCTCTTGAGGAATAGTAAAGAGAATGGTGTCATTGGATTGAAAAGTATATGTGTATGTGTGTGGGATGGGATATAAAGTATAAAGAATGGGGGGGGGGGGTAGGTTACGAAGGGCCTTGAATGTTAAACCAGAGATTTTGTATCTGTTCCTCGAGATAAGGAACCACTTCAGTTCACTGAGTTGCACCTACACTTTAGAAAAATTACTTGGGTGACTGAGTGTAGGATGGACTGAAGTAGGGAAGGACTCGTGTCAGGCAGACTAACCAGTAATCTATTGCCAAATAGTCCAGGCATGAGGAGATGAGGACCTACACCTGTGCTTGTGACAGTATCAGAAGACTGGAGGCTTATTCAAATGATATTAAAATATAACACTGATAAAACAGATCTTGAACAACAGACTAGATTTAGAGTGAAAGAGAGTGAAGAGTTGAGGATGACATCTACATTGCAAGCCCGAGGAGGATGGTACCCTCCACCATAGTAGTGAAGTTTGGAAGGGGAGAGAGGGTTTGGGATGAAAGATGAAATCAGTTTTTAACATATTGAATTTAAGATGTCTGTTAAAGATTCAGTTAGAGATCTAATAATTGAAAATGAGAGAATGGTAGTTAGCAGAAAGGTTGTGACTGGAGAAGTAGATTAGAGAATCATCAATATAGGGATGCTAACTGACTCCGTGGCAGCTAAAAAGATCAAGTGAAATAGTATATAGAGAGAAGATGAGAGGACCTGGGACAGAGCCCTTTGTAATACTGACAGTAGGTATAACCTGGATGACAATTTAGCAAAGGAGACTAAGAAGCAGCAGTTAAATATGTAATTGAACCAGGAGAGAGTAGAGTCCTAAAAACAATATCTAGGAGAAGGTGATCAACAGTGCCAAGAGCTGCAGAGAAGTCAAGAAAGATGAGGATTTGAAAAGAGGTTATTAGATTTGCAAGTGATCATTGGTAACTATGAAGAAAGTGATTTTGGTTAACTGATAAAGTTGGATGTCAGACTAAATAGTTAAGAGTGAGAGGAGAGGAAGTGGAGGCACATGCCTATTGTAGGTAACCTTAAGGATGTTGGCCATAAAAGGCAGGAGAGGTATGGAATGATGGCTGGGGATAAAGGGATCAAGAAGTAAGGGCTTTTTGAGGATAAGGACATGTTTGTAGGTAGTAGGGAAGCAGCTAATAGGGAGAAATTGAAGATGAGTGAGAGAATGAAGGTGATGGAGGGGGTAAAATGCTGGAGGACATGGGATGGCATGGGATCACTATTTCATGTAGAATGGTTGACCTTGGCATGAAGAAGCACCAGTGTGAGAGGAAATAATGGTAGACAGTATCTGGATGATGTGAGATAAGGAGCACAGAAGAGGGAGCTCTCATTGAATGTTCTAAAATTTTTTTCTCAGTAAAATATGAAGCAAGATTCTTAGCTGAGTGGGATATGTTTGAGAGAGCTGAGTGGGATAGTGAGATAATTGGAGAGATGCTAAAGGATTGCCTACCAGCAGTGAAATCCAGCTGATGTTATTATGTACAGCAGATTTGTAGTGGACCCAGTAAGGAGGGTTGGATGATTTCCTCCACTCTCATTGAGAAGCATGTGTAGGAGCAAAGGCAGCAGATGATGGGAGTGATCAAAGACTGAATCTTTGAATGATACAATTGGCAATATCATTGATAGAGGGCCAGGGACTCAAAAGAAGAGGAAAGTATGTTAATCCAACTCACCAAGGACCAATATGAGGAAAAGAGAGTGTGTAGGCAATTCAGTCTTTCTTATAAATGAGTTTGGTCTCTTTAGGAAGACCAAACATGGAGAAAAATAGGACATTCTGGCAGAATTAACGGTATGAATAAAGGCTTGGAAACAAGAATCAACAAGACATGTGCAAAGAACAAGAAGCAGATTGGGTTAGCCAGAGCTAAAGGATCATAATTTTAAGAAATGAAAGGATGTCATAGGGTACCGTACCAGCTGACATAGGCTTTAAATGGCCAACCATTGAATTTTGCATGTGAAACAAGTAGTAGGAAACCACTGCAAGAAAAAAATTAGAAGAAAATTATATAATCAGCTAATTAATATGTATTTATTAATACTTAATTTAGAATTATATATTTATAACATATAACTCATAATGAACACTTAATAAATAATTAATAAAATATTAAGAATTAATAAATTATGTTGTTCAATTGTTTTGAGTGTGTCCAACCAACTCTGTGCCTCCATTTGGGGTTTTCTTGGCAAAGACAGAGGAGTGGTTTGCTATTTCCCTCTTCAGCTAATTTTCAGATGAGGAAACTAAGGCAAACAGGGTTAAGCAACTTGTCCAGGGACATACGCTGTTGTGTCAGGAGTGATCAGATGAATCTTCCCAACTTTAGGCCCAAGACACTCTATCTACTGTGCCAGTTAGCTGCTCCATTTTATTCTTACCTATGTCCAAAATAAATATTTATTGGATAAATATGTGCAAAGTACTATCCCAGGTGATAAATATTTAAGAAAAAAAATCTCTTGCCTATAGGAGCTTCTAACCTACTTAGGAAGATGCATAGAGCAGCAGTTAAAAAACAATGCAAGATAGTGTATTGAATTAATGTATAGAGCCATTGTGTCAAACTCAAATAGAAAGGAGTCATTGATCTAAATTAGGATTCCCCGAAAGCCACATACTAAGTTTTAAAATGTTACCTGTATTTTATTGTCTTTTAATTTATTTTGATAATATTTCCCAATGAAATTTTAATCTGGTTTGTGCTGCATTGGAAAGGTGGGACTTTGGGTCAATGGATTTGGCCCTTCTAATGTAGAAATTGTCCTAACCCCTACATCTATAAATATTTAGGGGGAAGCTTCACTTGTAATCGAATTGTCCTTAGGAGTATGACCACTCTATATGAGGCTGCTCTTACATTAGCCTTATGGGCTTGTTGATGTAGATCTTGGAGGTATATGTACACATATAGTATATATTTTATCTACAACACAGATTATAGTCTGAAGTCTCCTGATAAGCTCCCAAAATACACCTATAGATTCTCTATAAAAGAAGAATTCTTTTTAAGACAGTTTAGATCTCACTCTTGCAGTGAATTCTTACCTTAATTGGGAAATCTCATAGGATTTTGACCTGCTCTGAGATATTTCAAACTCTCATTTTCTCACTATGCTTATCTTAAATAAATGCTCAGATTGCTGTGATACTTTTAGTGAAGCCTTATGATTTTAATAGAAAATGAATGATTGTTTTTAATAAAATGGTGTCAGAAGTGGGATACTATACCTGTACAGGACCTCCAATTCATTTGGAAAGACCAATTAGAAAATCCTTTATTGTTTTCACAGCTCTCCTTGTTGGTCCTGGGCCAATGAAGCAGGCTTCCATAACTGTATCCAAAGATTCTTACCTTAAGCACGTTAGCCTTCCACAGCAAATCCCCTTTCAATTCTTCTTGCATGAATTTCACTCTTTTTGGATTATGCTTCCCAGAATCAAAAGGAAGACAGAAAAGATGGGTTCAGGCCAAAATAAGGCTAGCATATCCTCATTTCTCTTGAAGAAACTCCCACAATATGAACCTGGTCATTTTGATTCTGGAACTAAAATTAACTTTCTTAAGGACTGTTTCAAAAATTGGGACTTGGATAGTTTTAATAGGTAGATCAGAGAAACTAAACTTTTTGTCTCCTCAGTCATTTCAATTTTTAAATTGTAGATTACTGAGGCTAAGTTGGGTCAGAATTTTGACCTAGCCAATGGCCTCCTAAGAAATTTCTTTCCTGCAGTACTGCTTCTGAAAACTTGGAAATTCTATTTTGGATCTCTATTTTTTTCTGATTAAATTTAGATTTATTTTTAAAATTTTTCATCTTCTTAATTTTAACTAAGGTTTGGTTGACTTGCCCAAGGATCTATTTTGGGTTGTGTAAAATGGCAGATATTAAAAATGCAGACAGGACTAGGTTATGGGCTAGAATTAAGTTCAGTTTTAGCAAAGAAGGCCTAAGAGGGAAGGATACTTCTCCACCAAAAGGCCCCAGCACAGGATTTATGCTTCATAATGGTATATGCCTCACAGGTAAAGCAAGTAGACTTGTAGGTAAATAACTGCTGTTTTTTTTTTCATCCAACATAGATCCAGAGTAAACTGAATTGCATTCAATAATATCTGTAATAACTTCAGCTGATAATTTGTTTTAATTTGTTTATTATTACAAATAGAAAAAGGTAGGACTAGCGAGTATGTGATAATTTGTTAATTTGACCCTTGAAAGATCCTATTGTGATCCCATGAAGGATTGGGTTTTTTCCTGTGCGATTTTAAGTGATGGTTTTTGTTCACATTCCCCCTAAAGGGGTTTCTTCTTTATATCATGTCTATGTATTTGTTTTTATCATTTTGACTGTGCTTTTGTCCTTTTATTTCTTTGTAAAATGTTGCAAAATCTTTGTTTTCTATCTTGTTTAATGTTATCTTGAAAGATTTTAAAAGGTTAAATGCAGCCAGCCAAAAAAAAAAAATGATGCTATAAAGCTGCAGTCAGAGAGTTTAGTATGCTGAAAAAATTTAATGAAGTTTCATACTTGAGGACGTTGTTTGAGCAAACAGGACTAGCTCCCATTTTTAGGGTTTTAAGTGGGAGAAATTACGGAAAAAGTGATGCCACCCTCAACCCTCAGCTGAAACTATTGCAATCCTGCCCTTCCTTCTAGGGTCCTCTTGTGTGTGTGTCCTGTCTAAGCTGTCCTATCTGGGCTTTGTTCTAATCAATGCTGGCAGGGATTTCCAAACATTGTCTTTGCCTTAGGCTTTTTCTTGCGGTCTGATCAACTAAAGGGAAAACATTATAAAAGGAAATCTTTCAAACAGATTATAAAGACAAATTATTTTTCTTCCTTTTCTTCAAATATCTCCAAATGACCATATTGGGAAGATTTACAGAGATGAAAGATGGATATAAAAATTAATCAGGGATTAAATTATTTAGTGAGAAAAATTCCCATTGGAAAAATTTCTAAATTATGATGTGAGAATTTTTGATGAGCCTTTTGGAGTACCATTCTGCAGAGATTGTTTAGATAAGAGGATAGCTTTGTAAAGTCTGATGAAAGCAAGAATTGTCATTAGGTGGGACTTGAGGCTGCTTTTAAAATTTGCAGGCTAAAGCTTAAACTTGTTTTATTAATCATGGAATTTGTTCAGAAGAGATTCAGTGAAATTGAGATTCAATAAAGTTGAGATAGGTGTTGGAATAGAGAGAAATTTGGTGGGGGAAAGTGTAGGATTTTAGATTACCTTCAGTTACAAATGAAAAAAAAATTGAGAATTATTTTAACCTGTATGAACTCAGAGAAAGAAAAATTTGTTTCAAAACCATGATGCAACTGAAGTAAGTAAAATTTATTATTCTCTATATGAAAGATATAATAAGCTTGGGTAAGAAAATAGAAGGAATGAACTTAGCCTTTGAGAAACTTGAAAGGAAATAAGAGAATTGTACTTTGAGCCCTTCAGAAATTTACAGTCTCATGTTAACTTTAATTAGTATATGGAGTTTTAATAAAAGCTGGTACATTAAAGAAACTGTCATGCAAATAATCAAAGGATGCTTTTAAAATGTCATTGCTGAGCAAATGACAATGGAATAAATTTTATTATAGATCATAAATGATAATAATCTGCTTTACTACCAAAGAGTAAAATTGATGTAAGTTTTTTTTAAGAGAATATGATATAGAGGTTCCATTTTTTTCTGCTATAGTGGTATTTGGGAGAATATGATTAGAAATGTGAGTTGATTAACACTGTTCATTTGGAAATGCAATTTTATATAACAAACCTTGTGTAAGAAAGAGTTTAAGATCCTACTAGACTTGTGAGTAGAGTGAAGTTATTTTTAACAATGGCTTGAAATATATAGCCCAACATATTTTTGAGTTAATCAACTTTGAATTTAAACCAATAAAGCCTTTTATGTATTAGATAATTTCATTTTTTATCTACATATGGAACCTTTTTGCTAAATGGATCTTTGATAAAATGTATTATGTTGATGCCTTTTGAATCTACAAGCATTTTGATTTTATAGTTGATTATGGAATGTTTTCTTGAATAAAGATAATTTGGAAATGCAATTACTCCAATTAATATTATTTCATTAGTGCTAAGTTTTGTTTTACATATAAGATGCAGTTATTATCATATTTTTAAGCTGCTTGAATTATAATTCCCAGAGATCCATTGTGTAAAAAATGCTGTGAAAGAAATGGTAAAAATTATTTCATTTGAGATTTTATTTCCATTTGATTTAGCTACTGTGAAATTGATTGAGTTCTTAGAGATCTTTGTCCTGATGTTGAAATCTTGGAAGCATTTAAATTGGGCATATTTTAAGAGAAAAGAAAATACTCAGTGAGATGAAGATTACATAAGATATGATTCGTAAAAGCAAGTAGAAGGAATGAAAAATGAAAAAAACCCAAAGAAGAAAGTTGTAATCTTCATTAACAGTGTGAACAGTGGGTTTGGAGGAGAACGGTTTAAATGTTTTTAAAAATGCTAACAAGTTTTGAGTTAATGTTAATTTTTTTTGAAGCAACTTAAAAAGCATCTCTCAACCCGCAGAATGATAGACTTATAGTTAAACAGTTAGGAGATGAAGGTCAGCATTGATTATAAAGAGCCTAGTTTGAGGATGGTGACAGTGAAGTCTCAGGAAAAAATTTTTTTTTATTAGATCTGGCTTTTAAGAAACTGTCTGACTGTTATTAACTCTTTCATAGTTCATGAAAAGAGAAAAGATTTCAAATGAGAAATAACCAAAAGTCAATCAAGTTGGATCAACATTTAGATATTTAGGGAATCTTGAGTGCTAAATTTAAACACTAATTCAAGTTTAAAATAACTTTTAAATTAGTGTGTGCCTTGAAATTGGAAACTATGCTGTAAATTATATCAGACTTGCAATTTCTTTGAATTTTTAAAACCATATCGTTCCCTCTCCCTTACATATTAAAATTAAAAAAATATATAATCCTAATACTATCCCAGCTTTTGGGATAAGAGCTTACTTTTTGATAACTGCTGGGGAAGCTGTTTTACAGTTTCCCGTCTTCTATTTATCCTTCTCTTCCCTATCTCCCTATTTCCCTTACTCTATATTTTCCCTTCACACTTTCTTTTCTCCCCCTCCTTCTTCTTCCTCCTCTTTTTCTCTCCCTCCCTCTCTCTCTTTCCTTCCCCTATCTCCCCCTCCTCCTTTCATTACTTTCTTCCCATTTCCCTCTTCTCTCTCTATGTTCTTCTACCCCTCCTCTTGCCTTCTACTATCTCTCACTTTTCTTTCTCCTTTTCCTTCTCTTCTTCCTTTCTCCTTTCTCCTCCTGTCTTCTTCCTACTCCTCCCCTCCCTCCCTATAGAGCCTAGCATAGTTCCTGTGCTACCCTTGAATAATGACCTGAATTAAATGTTCAATGTATCTGTTATTGTGAATTTCAAATGAGATAATTCATAAGACATTGTAAAATCTAAGTATAAGCTATTATTGATTGAATGAGAAGAAGGGACACAAAATGAGCCTTTAGTTGGGGTCAGGGCACTGGTAATATTAAAAAAGGAGGTGAGAGTATAACAGTGTGGCACTTTACTGGCTACGCTTTTTTTTTTTTTTTTTAAATATATGGCCAGCCTTTCAAATGGTGGTTTTGTCCTAAGTAGTGTATCTATAACTAAAAACCTAAATCATCTGTGAAAATAGCTCTCATTTCTTTTGTCCCATTTCTCATTCTTACTTGAGGGAAATGGTAGTTTTACTTGTTGTATCCTAGCATAATAACTTACCTATAAAAGGAACTTAATATTGCAAATTTAATATTTGTTGGAAGAGGGCAACACATGAGCTGAGGGGTCAAACCCCTGCCTTGTCTGACACAAACCCCTTTTTCTTTCTCTTTCTTTCAGAATTTAACCCAGAAATCTCTTTCTTTTGGGGAATTGAGACATTCTTTCACTTTCAAATTTTTGAAACAAATATTTTATTGATGTTTTTACAAATGATCACTTTCATTTCTCAGTGTTGTCATTGCTTCAATCAAATCCCTTAAAAAAAAGAAGTATAGTTATCCCTTCCACATTACAACTTTCTCCATCATAGGTTCAATATATTGTGGGTCAACATAAGAAATTAAATTTGGGGGGGAGTTTTGTGGAAGCTTCAGAGAGCATGTGAAGGCCAACAGACTACATAGAAAAAGTTTAGAAACTCAGAAATGCATACTTAACTCAAAATTTATAATCAGGTACTATAAACATCCCAGAAAAGAAAAAGAAACAGACTCCTTCTTTAGTATGAAGAAAAGGCCAAAAAATTTTACATGGATTTTCCAGATCATGGGGGTAGTGTACCCCTAACCTCCAGGATGCGGAAGGGATAACTGTATAGTTAAATAAATCAAACTAAGACATTGGCTTTATATGACAACACATAGCCCATTTCATACCTCTAGATATTACATCTGCTTTCTGGAGTCAAGTTTTAATTGTCACATTGACCAAAGTTCTTCTATCTTATTTTTATTTTATTTCATATTATATTTAATATCATTTCCCCTTTACACTATTGTGCTTATCGTGTAAATTATTTTCATGGTTCTTCTTACATCATTCTTCATTACTTCATATGGATCTTGCCAAATATCTTTAAATTCTTTTTTTAATTTGGATTTTTTATTTTAATAACAAATTTCCACATAAGTTTTGCAAAGTTATATGATCCATATTGTCTCCCCTCCCTCCCAGAGCAGACAAGCAATTCAATCAGGGTTATACCACACAAAACATATTTCCATATTATCCATGTTTATAAGTGAATAATTTTATAAAACCAAAACCCTCAAACATATACTCAAATAAAAAGTGATAAATCATATGTTTTCATCTGTATTCCTACTCCAGTAGTTCTTTCCCTAGATGTGGATAGCATTCTTTTTCACAAGTCTCTCAGAATTGTCCTGGATCTTTGTATTGCTGTTAATAGCAGTCTATTGCATTTGATCATTCCACAATATTGCAGTTACTGTGTACAATGTTCTCCTGATTCTGTTTATTGCACTCTATCAGTTCACCGTAGGTCTTTCCATCTTTTTCTGAATTCATCCTGTTCATTCCTTATAGCATAATAGTTTTCTATCACCAGCGTATACCACAATTTGTTCAGCCATTTCCTAATTGAGGGATATCTCTTCATTTTCCAATTTTTTACTACCACAAAAAGAGCAGTTATAGATATTTTTGTACAAATAGTTCCTTTCTCATTTTTTAAAATCTCTTTGAGATACAGACCAGATAGTGGTATTACTGGATCAAAAGGTGTGCATTCTTTTATACTCCTTTGTGTATAATTCCAAATTGCCCTTCAGAATGGTTGGATCAGTTCACAACTCCACCAGCAATGCATTAGTGTCCCAGTTTTGCCACATCCCTTTCACATTCATCATTTTCCTTTACTGTCATATTGGCCAGTCTGATAAGGTGTGAGGTGATACCTTAGGGTTGTTTTAATTTGCATTTCTCTAATCAAGAAAGATTTGGAATAGTTTTCATATGATTATTGGTAACTTAGATTTCTTCCTGTCTATTCATATCCTTTGACCATTATCAGTTAAGGAATCCCCAAATTCTATGAAGTTGTCATGAGGCACAATAACATTCCATTACATTTATTTTCTACATTTGTTCCACTATTCTCTAACTGATATGTAGCCATTTACTCTTCAGCCACAAAACTGCTTCTATATTATTTGCATGGGACCTTTCCTTCTGTCTTTGATCCTTGGGGTATAAGCTCAAAAATGGTGTTATAAGTCCAGTTTAGGAGGTAGAGCCACGAGAGAGTAGAGGGAGTATTCTGGCTCTTGTGACAGTCTCCTCTAAGCAACTTTAAAATGATGCATCCAATCAAATTCTGGACTGGCATAACCAACAACAGGTTGAAGTGAGACATTTTTGTGTTGGGGTACAGCTTAGGAAGTCAGAAGGAGAGGTTAGTAACATGGGCTGGGGGCTGGGAGTGAAGCATGGAGATAATACCAGCTTTGGGCCTCGAAAGTGGTAGGGGTGGTTAAAAGAGCAGCAGTAATAACAGTATTAGGAGCTCTCACTACCCAAGACACCAGAGGGATGTGACACTTGTCAGAAAGAGATTATAGGAGGTCCCTGTGCAGGTACTAGGAGTAAGACTGGAGGCTATTTATTCACTCCCTTGCTCATTACCCAAATCCAGATTGCAGCTCCAGGGAAGAGAAGAGAATTTGTAGGCTCAAGGAAGCAGAGGGGAGTACAGTCAAGAAGGTGATTTAGAAGCAGCAAAAGTCAAGTCTTCTTGACTTGAAAACCCTTCCACACCAATCAAAAACAAAATGCTTTGAGGGGGACAGAAAACCAAATCCAACAATAGGACAGAGCCAGGGGACCCTCTTGCTCGATTCAACTTAAAAGGTGTGCAGAGGTTGAATTCTCAGGTTTAAGGAAAAGAAAGAAGGTCCCAGGATCCTTACCCCACTTACTTTGCTGAGACTGGCGATTGGTGGGATCTTGGGGCAAGAGCTCCAGCCCTGAGGGAGTGCCTTGCTACCACAGCTACTGGAGACTCAGGTCTCTGACCGTAGCTGGCAGGGAGGCAGCTGGAGGAGAGGGGCAGGGAGGAGGGCAGCCTGGTTGCAGCCTTCAGCTACCACTCCTCCATCTTGGGCCTCTGCCTCTGGGAGTTTTGGCCTCAGGGCCATCTAGCTCTGCAGATCAACTCTACTGGCTTAAGCCTATCAATAGTGCAGATAAGAAGCCTCCAGAGGGCAGAAAAGCTCAATCTCCAACACACCTCTCCCACCTATTCACTGAGACCCTTGGTAAGAATCTGGCTGACTGGGATCCCAGGGCAAAGGGTGCAACCATGACAGAATACTTTGATACCACCATGGGAAGCTCAGGGCTCTGACCAGGCAGCTGGCAGGGAGGCAGCTGGCAGAAAGGAAGAGAGGAGGACTGAGGGTAACTACCTTTGGGTTCCACACCCTCACCTTTACCTTCAGCTTCTGCTGGCAGCTGGGGAAGATCTGGCCTCAGGGCTCATTAATACAATAGTCAGCTCTATTAGCCTAATCCAGTTAATCAACAGACTCAGAAGAAACCTCTTCAGGACTAAAAAGCTCAAACCCACAGATTCAGCAAATAAACAGAGGAGCAAGAATATAGCCAATGGGGGAAGAGGAAGGGAAAAAAGAAAAAATATGAGTAAACAATAGAAAAAGAAAAAATTACAATTCACAGCTTCTATCCATGTAATAAAAAAGGACAAATGGGACAGAGGAGGACCAAGGAACACCAAACACAAACTCAGGAACACTAAGCAAAAACTCAGAAATTCCAGTAAATTGGATATAGGCTTTGGAAGAACTCAAAACATAATTAAAAAAATAATTAAGAGAGGCTGAAGAAAATTGGGAAAAGAACTTAAAAATCAAAATAGGTAATCTGGAAAAAGAGGCAAATGAACTAAAACAATCAAGGAAGCAGGGGCTCTTATCTTAGTTCCAGGGCACAGAGGGAGTAGGGACCCTAGTTCTCAGTTTTGAGGCAGAAAATAGCACTACCACTTGAAGTTACAAAGAAAGTAGGGATCCTTCCTGGATAAGGATCAGAATACAAAACTGGAGAGCAATGACTCCCACCTCTCTCTGGATCATACCACCTTGGAAGTATTGAAAATTACAGGTCCCCAGAACTAGTTGTGAAAACAAAAGGGCAAAAAGTCTGAGATTTGGGGCAGTGATTCTTTCCCCTAAGCCCCACCCTAAGTGAGCACAGACCAACTCTAACCTAAGTTTAATGTGAATAAATAGACTGGAGAATGAACAATCACATAAAAGAACCTAATCATAAATAGTTATGATGATGACAGAGAATTTCAAGACATAAACTCAGAAGAAGACAACTAGAAAACATCTATAAGCAAAGACTCAAACAAAAATAGATTGGACACAAACTCATTAAAAATTCCAAGAAAAAGTAAAGAAATTTTTTTAAAAAGAGCAAAAAACTGATTTTAAAAAGCAAAGAAGGACCAACAATTTACATCATACACAAAGTCAAAATGGATACTCAATCTAGAAATAAAGGGTAATACCATAAACAAATTAGGGGAACATTTACCTGTCAGACTTATGGAAAATGGAAGAATTTATGACCAAACAAGACACAGAGAATATTAAAAAGGTTTTGTACAAAATAAATCCAATGCAACCAAGATAGATTAGAAAGGAAACAACAAATTTGGGGTAAAATGTATAGCAAGTGTATCTGACAAAGAACTCATTTCTCAAATATATAGAGAACTGAATCGAATTTATAAGAATACAAAGTATTCTCCAATTGAAAAAGTCAAAGGATATGAACAGTCAGTTCTTGGAGGAAGACATTAAAAATATGTATAGTTATATGAAAAATACTCTAAAGTATTATTGATGAGAGAAATGCAGGTGAAAATCACTCTGAGATATCACAGTGACCAGACAGGCTAACATGACCAGAAAGGAAAATGATAAATGTTAGAGGGGTTGGGGGAAAATTGGGATACTAATACAGTATTGGTGGAAATATGAACTGATACAGCCATTCTGGAGAGCAAGATGGAACCAGGCTCAAAAGGTCACAAAACTACGTGTATCCTTTGACCCAGCAATACCAGCACTGGGTCTGTATCCCAAAGAGATCAGAGATAAGGACCTACCTGTGCCAAAATATTTTTAGCAGCTATTTTTGTAGTGACAGCTACAAGGGTTGTCTATCACTAGGGGAATGGCTGAATAAATTGTGGTATATGGTTGTAATGGAATACTATTGCAACATGAGGAGCAATGAACAGGATAAGTTCAGAAAAAACCTGGAAAGATTTATATGAACTGCTGCAAAATGAGCAGAATCATACATTTCTAGTAATAGAAGTATCATATGATGATCAAACGTGAAGGACTTAACCATTATTGGCAAAGCAAGTCTTCAAGATTACCACAAGGGACTCATGATGAAAATACTATCCACAGCCAAAGAAGGAACTGTTGGAATCTGAGTGCTGATCAAAGAATGCCATCTTCCACTATATTTCTTTCACGAGATTTCTATTGTATGTGTGATATGTGTCTTCTATCATAATATGAGCAATATGAAAATATGTATATATAAAAGGATACATATAACCTTTATCAGACTATTCACCACACCTCAGGGAGGAGAAGGTAGAGTGGGAGAAAATCTAAATTCTAAAATGTCAAAAAACAGTTGTCAAAAATTGTTTCTACATGTAAATGAAAAAAATAAAAGAAATTGAAAAAGCGTTTTTAAAGAGTGGTAAAGAAAAATTTGGGAAAAGACATGAGAGCAATATAATAAAATTATAAAAAGAGAATTAATGGTTTGGTAAGAGAGCTGCACCCCCACCCCATATTGAAGAAAATAAAAAATTAAAAAAAAAGAGATAGTGAAGTGGAAAGAGAAGTACAAAATTTCTCTAAATAAAATAATTTCTTAAAAATGAGAATTGGTCAGGTGGTAACTAATGACTCCATGAAACATTAAAGGAAAATAAAACAATGTCAAAAGGATGAAAAGAGAGAAGAATTTGTGAAACATCTCATCAAAAAAACAATGACCTGGAAAATAGATTGAGAGATAATATAAGAATTATTGGCCATATTTCAAGAAATTATAAAGGAAAACTTTCTAGATATTTTACAATTAGAGGACAAAATAGAAATTGAAAGAATACATTATTCACCCCCTAAAATAGATTCCAAAATGAAAACTTCCAGGAATATTATAGCCAGATTTCAGAGTTCCCAGGTCAAAGAGAACATAGTGAAAGCAAACAGAAATAATTCAAATACTGTGAAGCTAGTGTCAGGATTACATAAGGTTTAGCAGCTATCTTGTTAAAAGAGTGGATGGCTTGAAATATGTTATTCTGGAAGGCAAAGGAACTAGGATTATAATCAAGAATAATTTGTCCAAGAAAATAGAATCTAATCCTACAGGGGAAGAAATGATATTTAATGAAATAGAGGACTTCATTATTCTTGATAAAACGACGAGAGCTGAATAGAAAATATGAAGTTCAAACATAACTCAAGTGAAGCATAAAACCCATGTGAGTGAGAAATCATGAGGAACTTAATAAGGTTAAACAGTTCATATTCCTAAATATGATGATACATATAATGATACGGGAAGATGATACATATAATTCCCCAAGAACTTTATCATCATTAGGGCATTTAGAAGGAGTCTGCTTATATAGAGGTTATGAGTATGGATCTATTTTGTTGGGATGATCTTAAAGGAAAAATGGAAGGTTGAGAGATAAAGTTAGAGAAGGGGAAAGGGAGAAAAAATGGGAAAAAATATCTCAGATAAAAAGGCGTGTAAGGAAAAAAAAATTTTTGTGAGTAAGAATTTTTACAATGGAGGGGAAAATAGGAAAGGTATGGGCAATGCATGGACCTACCTTTCATCTGAATTGGTTCAAAGGGGAAGAAAACACACATGAGCGCACACACACACACACACACACACACACACACACACACACACTGAGTAGGATATAGAAATCCATATTTCTCAGCAGGGAGGTAGAGGACAAGTGACTAAAAGGAAGGCAGAGACGATAAAAGGGATAATGGATTAAGGAAGGCAGTAGTCAAAAACACAACAGACTTTTGAAGAACAAGGTTAAAAAGAGGATAAACAGAAGACAATAGGGAGGAGGGAAATATAGTTAAGAATCATAACTGTGAATAGGAATGGGATGAATTCACCCACAAAATGGTAGCAGATGGAAGAATGAATTAGAAACCAGAATCCACCAATATATTGTTTACAAGTCCAGTTCGGTGACTTAAAAAACAAAACAAAACAAAAAAACACCCTTACCTTCCATTTTAGAATTAATATTATACATTGGTTCCAAGACAGAAGAGCATTAAGGACTAGGAAATGGGGGTTGACTTCCCCAAGATCGCACAGCTAAGTGTCTGAGTTTAGATTTGAACTCTGAGTCTCTTGTTTCTGGGCCTGGGTCTCAGTGACTTTTCTAATGTAGTTCCAAATTAAGTGTCATCTTCCCATAGAATCAATAATCTAGAGTTGAAAGGAACCTTAAAGATCATCTAGTCTAATGTCCTTATATTTACAAAAAAAGGAAACTAATACCCAGAGAAATTGACTAAATTAAGTTCATGTAGGTAGTAAATGTCAGAACAGACAGCATTCTTTGACTATACCATGCTAACTTCAAATGTACATAATTTTCATCTTTTGTCTTCTATATGAGCTTGAGGTTATCTTGGATAAAATTACCTGGATTACCTTTGTTGAGGTACTTTTATTGATGTTGAATAGAAGTACTTAAGGCATTATGAAAAAGAGAAGCTCACTACTAATGAAGCCTTTCCTCATTCTGTACAGCTAAGATTCAGACTTGGTCTCCAATACAGCACCAGTCCTTTCTATCCAATCTGGAATCATAATCTGGTAAAAGCAAAACCTATTTTCTAGGGATATTAAACCATTCCAGCTTTTACCTGACATTTATCAGTAGCCATCCTGATCAATACAAATAATAATTTGATCAAAATACTCAAATATATTCATCCTAAGCATCAGAATTTCAAGATTTACATCTTGTATATTTGAAGTATGCTTACTCATTACAAATTCAAGTTGGAGGGGGCAGCTGGGTTCAAATCTGGCTGCAGACACTTCCTAGCTGTGTGACCCCGGGCAAGTCACTTGACCCCCATTGCCTAGCCCTTACCACTCTTCTGCCTTAGAATCAATACACAGTATTGATTCCAAGACAGAAGATAAGGGTTTAAAAAAAAAAGGCAAATTCAAGTTGGAGTTGCTCATGTCAAGAGACCAACTATGACAGGTAAAACCTCAAATTTGTTTTTATTTATTGTTAATGATTTGGAGCATTCTTTTGAATTGTTGATAATTTTCATTTCTTCTTTTGAAAACTGCCTCTTTATATATTTATTATACCATTTATCTATTAGGGAATGGCTCTTAATCTTACATATTTGTATTATTTCCCTGTGCATCTTTAATAATAGATCTTTATCAGTGATAATTGATGCCAATATTTTCCTTTTAAATTGATAGGTTCTTGATTTTGTTCATGTAAAAGCTTTTTAAATTTCATGTTATCAAAAGAGCCTAGTTTATCTTTTAAGATCATCTCCAACCCTCATTAGTTTAAGAATCCTTTTCCAGATACTGGAAATATATAGACATACTAAAACACTGTTCATTGAACTGAAAATTCATCCAATCATTTTGGGAAAGCAGTTCAAAATTGTGCTAAGAAAATGATTAAAATGGCTATATCCTTTGACCCAGAGATCTTACTGCTAGGCTTATACCTGAAGAAGGTCAACTATAAATATAAACTATAAATATATGCTAAAATATTTATAACAAATACTTTTTGTAGTGGCAAAGAACTAGAAACAAAGTAGATGTCCATCAATGGAAGACTGGCTAAATGAATTGTGGCACCAGGGTAATGGATTGTTAGTATACTATAAGAAGTGATTGCTAAGAAGAATAGAGAGAAGCATGGAAAAACATATAAATTGACATAAAATGAAATAAGCAGAACCAGAAAGGAATATACATAATGACTTCAACAATGTAAATAGATACATTAAACAAAATCAACCTGGATTCAAGTCCCTGCTCTGAGGTTAACTTATTTTTTATTCACTTAACCTCTTGGGGCTTCAATTCCACATGTGTAAAAGAAAGAAGTTATACTGGATGATCTTGAAGGTCTCTTCTAACACGTGAATCTATGAATTGTGCTGTGGCCAGCTTGAACTCACATACTAATTTATAATATAATTTATATTATGTTATAACAAATATATTTATTACATTATCTTATATTACAATTTTCTTATTTGAATTTCCCAATCTTCACATTGTCCTACAAAAGGCTAATTAATTAACATTGACTAAAACTTCTTCTTAGCCCATGCATGCTCAACTCTACTTCTTTGGAACTCCTGCTATATACTTTTTTTCTCCAGCAGGTAGCACAACACCTAGCAAAGAGTAGCTACTTAATATATATTTATTAGTCAATTGATCTTTGTGTCCCTCATTAAGCAAATTACAAATGTTTCTTCCCATTAACCAGAATTTTCAAGTTCCTCAAGAGCAGGGATTATTGACTTATTTATGTCAATAACTGAGGATGCTGCTAGAACAGAGAGGTAGTTGCTCTCAAGTATATACTTGATGACGAGCATCAAGACAGAGCTTTACTGCTGCTGTTGAGATTGCAAGAAGAGCCTAATTGTCAATTGTGGAAGTATGAAAACAAAGCTGGTGTTGTGGAGAAAAGATTCTGATAGTGTTTCGCAGGGAGTTTAGAGAGAAGGTCAGTATCACTGTGGGTTCCAGGGCAAGTTTACAAACTAAACTGAGAGAGATAACATGCAGAGGTGGTAAATTGGAGGAGCTACTCTTCTCTCTCTTTTCCACCCCTCTCCCCTTTCACCACAAAAGTGAAAGACCAGCAATGAAGGCAGTAATAAAAATCTATTATGATCAGATTTTTGTCTCTTACAATTAATATGAATTATAGATTTTTGGAGTCCTTCCTAGTTTTGCTTCTGAAGTAGAATTCCTGGAGTCCGGTGTAGACCCTGTATGATAACAGCTTGAAAATATTGTGACTATAAAATTTATTTTTGACAATTTAAAATTTATTTAAAATTCATATCTTTTGTTCTATGTCATAATTTCTGAACATATCTCTCCACTTCTCAGTAAACATTCCTTATGATAGTGATTACAAAAGAAAGAGGGGAAAAACAATTTGGTAAGTACAATATTCCCTCCTATATAGTCACTCCTACAGTGAGAAAAAGAGAGGTGCATTTTCTCAATTTTTCTCTAGGGCCAAGGTCAGTTGTTACAGTAACCAAGTATTCAATTTTGTCTTTCCATTTTTCCATATTGTTGTAGTCTTTGTTTGTACATGGTTTTCCTGGCTTTGCTTATTCCACCTAGCATCATTTCAAAGGTTTTCCCATTGTTTTCTGAATTCTTCACTTTTTTTGTTGCTTATGATGTGGTGGTATTTTATTACATTCTCATGCCATCATTTGTTTAAACATCCTTTACTCTATGGGCATTAACATTGTTTCCAGCATTTGTTACTCCAAAGCAGTGCTTTTTTATGGCTCATACTTTTATAATTTAATTGAAAATTCCTTGAGTATAATTAATATATTTCTACAGAGTCAAACAGTACTGTTCTGAATATTTCTTTTTTTTAATTAAAAAAAAATTTTTATAACCCTTACCATTTGTCTTGGAGCCAATACTGTGCATTAGCTCCAAGGCAGAAGAGTGGTAAGGGTAGGCAATGAGGGTCAAGTGACTTTCCCAGGGACACACAGCTGGGAAGTGTCTGAGGTCAGATTTGAACCTAGGACCTCTCATCTCTAGGCCTGGCTCTCAATCCACTGAGCTACCCAGCTGCCCCCTGTTCTGAATATTTCAATGAAAATGGAACCCTTCTTTCTGTTTTTAAACCTCTTTGAAGTCTATGGCTTAGCAGGTAGGTTTCTACAGCTTGAGCAGATCTCAAAGTACCAGGATCATATGAGCAGCTTTCTTCTAAGCCAAAATATAGGCCTTTGTGAAGAAAGTGTGCCAGACAGAATCAAGCAGAGTAGATATAAGATACAGCCACTTTGATGAGAAAGCCTCAGTGCCTCTGAGGTTTGATACTGACCTCTGTCTATATTAAAACCCAAATGGAAGAACATTAAATTCAGAGTGATGGCCCACGATCATATTTAAAGCTAAAGGTATAAGGTACAGCTAGGTGGTTCAATGGATAGGATATGGATCCTGGATTCAAGAAGATCTGAGTTCATATCCAGCCCCACTTCAAGGGAGACAAATCTCTCCCAGCAGGGCAAGTAGGAAGTTGAGGCCAGAGGCTACTTTGCTCTCTTCAGGGAAAAGGGATACTGGACTAGAATTATATCTACTTGCTCCCATAAATGTTATTATTTTAGGGGATGTGATTGGGTTCAATTTAACTTCTGTCTGCTGCATCATTATTATTGGGAGGAAAAGAGGACTCTAGGCTATATTATAGCCAGGGTTTGATCCCTTTCCCACCAAATACCAGTTCCACAATGAACACACAAAGTAAATAGCAAAGAAACCCATTTATCTAAGTCATATCAAAATGGAAATGAGAGAAAGTATACATAGAAATATATATATATATATATATATATATATATATATATATATATATATATATATATATATATATATGNTTCAAGAAGATCTGAGTTCATATCCAGCCCCACTTCAAGGGAGACAAATCTCTCCCAGCAGGGCAAGTAGGAAGTTGAGGCCAGAGGCTACTTTGTTCTCTTCAGGGAAAAGGGATACTGGACTAGAATTATATCTACTTGCTCCCATAAATGTTATTATTTTAGGGGATGTGATTGGGTTCAATTTAACTTCTGTCTGCTGCATCATTATTATTGGGAGGAAAAGAGGACTCTAGGCTATATTATAGCCAGGGTTTGATCCCTTTCCCACCAAATACCAGTTCCACAATGAACACACAAAGTAAATAGCAAAGAAACCCTTTTATCTAAGTCATATCAAAATGGAAATGAGAGAAAGTATACACAGAAATATATATATATATATATATATATGGCAATACATAAGGCAATACAAAGCAAAGGAGCTCTCCCTTTGGGAGTGAGATAATTTAACTCAACCAAGACAGAGAGTCCTAAATCTTACCCATAGTCCTCAATTACCCAAACTCTCTAGAGTTGCAAGCTAGGGAGAAGGACCTGTTTGAGATTGCTATCTTCTCTCACGTTTCCCCATAGTTTTCTCCTTCGGCAACTTGAAGTGAGTTGGCCTCTTTCATCTTCCCTCTAGAAGCTGGAAGAGAGAAGTGTTTAAAGTGGCTTGTAGCTTGAGGAGTTGCTAAGGGGACTGAAGAAGACCAGAGTTCTCCTACTCTCACCAACTCCACCCCATCCCTTACTTAGGGTAGGGCACTCCTCTCTACAGATGAGAACATTGTCCCCTACCAATGGGCTTTGGGAGAGGGGTTACATTCCTCCTTTGCAGTCCCTTAAAGATCATTTGGGCAGGTCCAAAACCCTAAGTATACAATAGAACCAGAATCATCATTGTTGCCAAAAAAAAAAAAAAAAGAGAGAGAGAGATGCTTTTCTTGATGTCTCTGGTCACCAACCCTTGGTATTATTGAAACCAAAATAAAACATATGCCCATTAAGAGAGTACATGCAGTAAATATGGCATTAGGCAGAACTTTACTTGAAAGGATATTATGGTGACAACATGCCTATTTACATTCAGGATATAACACACACATTTCATAAATACAAGTATATTCATAATACCCCAAACATGTAACATCCACAATTAAGCAATTAATAAAAAACAAGGAGCATAAAAAAGCAAGGCTAGCCAGTTAGTTCTAATAATATCAACATCTAAAAGCTTATATATAAAATATGACTTAACTGTAAGCAGTAGCTTACGTGTTCAACAATCAGCAGACATTGCTATAGCATGGGCATAATAAAAACAAAAATAGCATACTCATACAGTCATTTGCTTGTGTGGCAGTAAACATGCAATTAAATGCAATCTGTATTTCACATGGGCAACCTCTAGCTTCATTGTCTAGATATAAAATAAGTACATCTACACTCAACCTAGTGACTGATCTAAGAAGGCTTAGTTCTCATCACTGAAGGATATCTCTGCTCCTTTACCCAAGCTAGTTAAGTTGCTATGGGATGACCATTAGAATCATTCTAGAATTATTTGTTCACACCTGGGCTGACAACTACACCAGGTTGGCTCTTAATATTTTCCAAGTTCTGTGGGCTGAATCTGTACCCATTAGTCTTTTTTGTAGTTTGGGGCAAGAACGGAGTTGCCTCTGGATTCAATACACAGTTTTCTTCACTGGGTGCATTACTCTCAGTGCCCATAGATGAGTAAAAAAGCCTATAGTTAGTGGACAGTCTCTTTTTTTTTAACCTTTTCCTAGGTTAATGCCCATCAATTATCGCCATCTGCTTATTTTAAAGTCCAACAAACTCTCCTTTGGGCATAGGTGGTTGCTGTGAATAGTTTTGATAGGTACTCTTCCATTCTTTAGGGGCATTTTGTAAATAGACAAGTTGCCCATCTTGACAATTACTTTGTGTGGGTAAGCTTTCTATTGGTCAGATAATTTGTGAGTCCCTTAAATGCCAAGGTTTCTTTTTTTAATGTGAAAATTTTTATATTTTATTTTTTCCAGTTAAATGTAAAAAAATTGTTTAAATAAAAATTTGAGGTCCAAATCCCCCCCCCTTCCTTCTTCCCACTTCCTTCACTTCCTTGAGAAGACAAGCAATTTACTATCAGTTACACAAGTGCAGGCATACAAAACATTTCTATATTAACCATGTTGCAAAAGAAAACACAGACCAAAAATAAAAATCCCAAGAAAAATGAAATTAAAAAAGTATGCTTCAGTGTGTATTCAGATTCTTCTCAGTTTTTTTCTCTGAATGTGGATAGTATATTTCATCATATCTTTTGGAATTGTCTTAGACCACTGATTGCTATGAAGTTAATCACAGTTGATCATTGTATAATATTACTCTTACTGTGTACAATGTTCTACTGGTTCTGCTTAATCCACTTTGCATCAGTTCATGTCTTTACAAATTTTTCTGACAGCATCTTGCTTGACATTTTATAGCACAATAGTGTTCCATTACAATCATATACCACAATTTGTTCTGCCATTTCCCAATTGATGGGCATCTTCTCAATGTCCAATAGCAATATTATACTGTGAATGACTTAGCTATTCTCAGCAATGCAGTGTTCTGAGACAATTTCAAAGGACTCATAATGAAAAATGTTATTCACTTCCAGAGAAAGAACTGATGGAGATTGAATGCACTTTGAAGTATGCTGTTTTTCACTTTATTTTCTTCATTTTTTATGCTTTTAATTCCACAAAATGAACAATATGGAAATGCTTTGCATGACTATACAGGAATAACCTATATCAAATTATTTACTGACTCAGGGAGGGGAAAGAGGAAGGAATTTGGAACTCAAAATTTTAGAAAATGAATGTTAAAATTTTTATATGCAATTGGAAAAAAAGAAATTATATTAATATATATGTAAGGAGTGGTGAGTGTTGCCCATGTCAGCTCTCTGTGTGTCTAGCTATGACTATAAGAGAAGACATATAAAGTCTCTTCTGTCCACTTCTCTTTAGGGATACTTTAATTCTGCCAGGAAGGGAGCAGGACATTGGGACCAGAGACTGCTTACTTTTCTTTCCTAAGAAAAAAGGATCTGATCTAGAATTATATCTATCTACACCCCTTCTCCCATATTGTTAGTCTAGGACAGTGATGGTGAACCTTTCCAAGACCTTGTATCACCCCCCCCCACCAGAAGCTAGGCATGCCGCCCCTTACCCCACACAGGGAAGGGAGAAAGTGCTCCCACTGGGCTGCTGGGTGGAGGGGTGGGTGAAATAAGGAATTTCCTCAGCGAGTTTAGAAAGGGGGAGGAGAATGGCCTGAACACTCTATTCCCTCCAACTCTGCCACCTGTAAGCCACCTATCTTACCCCACCCACACAGGGACAAGAAGCAGTGCTCCCACTGGGCTGCTGGGTGGAAGGGCAGGGGAAATAAAAAAATATTCTCAACACAGTTGAAGAGCGTGAAGGGAGTGGCCCGAGCACTCCACTCTCCTGTAGCTCTGCTGTTTGTAAGCTTCTCACCTTACCCACTGTGTGCTCCCATTGGACTGCTGGGCTGAGGGGTAGGGGATGTGAAAAAATGTCATCAGGCATGGTGGAGGGAGAAGAGAGCAGCTCTGCCCAAGTCTTTCTAGTAACTAATTCTGGAGGGGTCTTGGGAGAGAGTGGCACACATGCCCCCATCTTTGGCACACATATGCCATAAGTTTGCCATCAGTGGTCTAGAGGAAATGATGTTTAGGTTCACTCTGAGGTTTTGATTACTATACCTTATTAAGGAGTTCCTCAAGTTATATATCCAAGTCTTGGCTCCCTTCCCAAAAGCCAGATCCACGATGAACACATAAAACTTGAGTTCAAATTCAGCCTCAGATACTCATTCACTGTGTGACCCTGGGCAAGTCATTTAACTTCTGATTGCTTGACAAAAGGATCCACTTTCTGGATCCACTGGAGAAGGAAATGGCAAAGCACTCTAGTATCTGTCAAGAAAATTTCACAGACAGCTATAGTCCATGGGGTCAAAAAGAGTTGGATATAACTAAATAACAACAACAAAAAGCAGTGAACAAGCAGTCAGAGAAGGAATGTGTATATACATATACATACATACACATATGCATACATACACAGATACACACACACACACACACACACACACACACACACACACACACCCCTACACACATAGATGAGATTAACCAGACAATATACAAAATAAATCAATTCTTCCATTGGAGGAAAGATATCTTAACCAAAAGCATTCCAGATCTTACCCAAGGAGTAATTCCTCAGTCTTTAGAGTACCAAGAGGGGATAGGGACATGATAGATGCTCTGATTCTTCTACGTGTCAACTTCTTCCCAGAGTTTTTTTCTCCTTTGAAGGACCAAAAGAGAGTCTGGAACAATGTGCCTTTTTCTTGGAGCTGTGATAATTAGATTAAGTCTATACTGCCCATCTTTAGATTTAATCACCAAAGGTGAGAGTACCTCCAATCTTGGAGTGAGTGACAATCAGAATCGCCCCCTAGGCGGTCTATGAGAATCATCTATTGTGATTGGACCCACAGGCTAGGGGAAGGCACTGGAAGTGACATATAAGTGACCCCATTTAAAAGGAGGTAGTTGAGTGAGTGAAACTTCTTCTGGTTTTGTGAAGGCGACCTGAGGGAGCTTTGCTGGTTTGTGACCGAGACTATTCCACATGGTGAATTTAAAGATTGAATCTTCCTGAACTTTTATTAAGAACCTTCTTTTATAGACTCTGTGAATGAAGTTTGCTCCATTCACCTCTGGCCTAGGCTGAGGGTTAATTAGATCTACTTGAATTAATTAGAGGATTGTAGTAAATTACCTACTGGGTTAGATTCTTATTTCCTTATTTTCTCTATCTCTTCTCTCATGTAAATAAACTTCCATAAAAATCAATTTTGATTTGAGATTATTCTTAATTGAGGGTTGATAATAGTTCAATCCTCTGGTGACCATCTTTTAATATATTGAACCAATAAAACCCCTTTTTAACCCTTGCAGAGCTGAAAGTCAGAAGACCAGCATCTCTTTTCTCCCAAGCTCTTGCCAACTCTACCCTCTCAATGGCTTTACAGACCATCTTGAAATGGATCATCACAAAAATATTGTGTTTGAAGGGGTGAAAACTGAATAATCAAAACTCTACCAATGGGAAGAATCTATATTCTTGGGATCTGAGCACTGAGATTCACAAATATGAATTGAAAAGATGTGTTGTTCATATAATAATAATAGGAGACAATATAAGTCGTACTAATTTTGGTGCCCTAGAATTATTGAAAAAATTAACAAATAACCAGAGGAAGATCTCTGCAATGTTGATTGATCAATAGAACTTCTATTGATTAAGGAAATATATGGAATTTGTGGAAGGAAATATATTCAATCCACATATTGTAAAGAACGAGAAGATATGGTATGTTTGCATATATGTCTCATAGTGAGACTGTTCAAGTATCTAGGCATTCTGGTAGGACCAGATTTCTGATTTGATTGATGTAAGGAGTGCAGGCGTATTGCTTTTTTGCAACTTTTATTCTTAGAGAATTACCTGGGGAGCACTGAGAACTTAAAAGATTTCCTCAGGGTTATATAGTCAGTTTACATCAGAGGCACGGTCTTGAAACTAGGCTTTCTTGATTCTGAGGCCAGCTCTTTATCCAGTATTCTGTACTGCCACACAGCACAGTGTATAAATCTTATCCTCAATGTATAAATATTAATTAAGATGACCCGCAAGAGGATTTTAAATGTTTAATAAATTTTATTATTTATTTTTATTTTTTTAAACCCTTAACTTCTGTGTATTGGCTCCTAGGTGGAAGAGTGGTAAGGGTGGGCAATGGGGGTCAAGTGACTTGCCCAGGGTCACACAGCTGGGAAGTGTCTGAGGCGGGATTTGAACCTAGGACCTCCCGTCTCTAGGCCTGACTCTCAATTCACTGAGCTACCCAGCTGCCCCCTGTTTAATAAATTTTAAATAACTTTAAAAGCTATAAGAATATTTTAAGTAACATTTATACTATAGTTGTATGGCTTTGGGAAAGTCATTTAATCTCTGTAGGTCTCTGAAGGGGTCTATAGTAAGATTTTTTGAACACATAAAAAGAATATAACAAGAGTACGTTATTCAGATGGGTGTTTTAAGGATCAAATGTGTGTATGAAAAGCATTTTACAAGCCTTAAAAAGATCCATAAAATGTGGAATAGTATTTGTCATAAGGGTTAGAAAAAATTCTCATTCCTTCAACTCCATGAATAGTCCCCAAATCTCTTTCCACAACTTTATACTTTCCTCTCTCTTCACTTTTTCATAATTTCATTCATCTCCACAACTTTATAAGATTATAGATTTAAGAGTTGGAAGGAATTTTTAGAAGTCATTTCATTTTAATCATTCATTTTATAGATGAGGATAGTGACACATCCCGGGAAGTTGAGACTTGTTCAACATCACAGTTAAACTCTCCTTTCTATATGGATGATTCCTCTCTATATTGTACCCCAACATCTGATAATAGGTCTAGACCTATATTTTTAACTAATGATCCAAAATATCCCTGCAAACCTCGAACTTGAAATATCCTTACCAGAGTTGTATAATCCTTTTCCCCACACTAACACTTTAGTCTTATGTTCCTATTCTTGTCAAGGTTACTCTCCAGTTTAGTAGGCACTCAAGCTCAAGTGTTCAATGTTATTTTTTACTTTTTCTACTTCCTTCCCATATCAAATTTCTTACCTAAGTTCTGCCATTCTTTCTCCACCTTATCACTCAACCCTATTTCAATTCAATTAAAAAAAAATTTAAACCCCAATGATTCTGTGCAGAGCAAAATAGTAGGTTACTAGGGAAAAAATACAAAGAGTAGGAAGGATGTGATCCCTACTTTCATGGAACTAACATAATCTAGTAGGCACATATGATGCATACATAAATTGCCAATGTGAAATAATGTTCTGATAAATATTAAAATGCTCTTCTATACTCTTTTCTGTTGCCCCCAAATAAGTATAAATAAATTTTATAAGATTGCTGCTTATCTTTTTTTTCCCCCTGTCCAAAATAGACCTTTAAAATAGGGATTCTTACTGTAGATCCCTTCAGAATATCTCAAAATAATGGAGGAAAATTAAGAATTTCAGTCAAAGATTAGTGAAAATAAAGATGAAAATTTTTTTCTAGTGCAAGTTTCCAGAACTCCTGAAATCTCTCCACTTGACTATGAAACTCAAACACTACCATTTTCTATATCCAAATATTCATGAACATTTGAAAATCTCCTACAAGGGTAGGGGCAGTTGAATAAATTATTTAATTTACTTAACTGTCAAGGTGCTAAGCCCCAATACCTTGAATAGGTGACATTCATTTTCTTTTTAATAAAATTTTATTTCCCCTAAATTACATGCAAAAACAATTTTTTAACATTCATTACATTTTTTTGAGTTCCAAATTCTCTCCTTCGTTCCCACCTTCTCTGTTTCTCTTTCTCATCCTATCTCCCCCAAGATGATAATCAATCTATAGATTTTACATGTGCAATAAGGAAAAATATTTTTCCATATTAGTCATTTTTTGGAAGATATCTCAAACAAAAAGAAAAAAGTGAAATATAGTAAGTGAAACAAAGTCTGCATTCCTACATGATCTTTTCTTTCTCAGAGGGCAGATGGCATTTTTCATCAGGAATCTCTGAAATTATCTTGGATCGCTGAATTATTGAGAATAACTAGGTCATTCACAGTTCATCAAAAATTATTGCTGTCACTATGTACAATGTTTTTTTTTTTTAATTCTGCTCACTTTACTTTGCATCAATTCATATAAATCTTTCCAGATTTTTCCAAAATCAAACTGCTCATCCTTTCTTATAGAACAATAGTATTTCACCACAATCATATACCACAACTTATTCAGCCTTTCTCCAATTTCTATTTTTTTGCTACCAAAAAAAGAGCTACAATAAATTTTTTTGTAGAGAACCCTTTTCTATTGAACCAATCATTCATAGATAAAATTTTGGCCAGTGTTTCCCAACTTTTGTTACATAAATTCCTTTCAGTAACAATTATAAACATGTTGTGAAATCTCCAGGATATTTTTATATATTGCTCATGATATTCTTTTAAACTTATTCATGGCGGCAGCTGGGTAGCTCAATAGATTGAGAGCCAGGCCTAGAGACGGGAGGTCCTAGGTTCAAATCTGACCTCAGACACTTCCTAGCTGTATGACTCTGGGAAAGTCACTCGACCCCATTGCCTACCCTTATCACTCTTCTGCCTTGGAGCCAATACACAGTATTGACTCCAAGACGGAAGGTAAGGGTTTAAAAAAAAACAAACTTATTCATTAGGTACTTATAATAAATTATGATAAATTTTGCCCCAAAGTTCAAAATTAAAATGTACATTGTATAATTATAATAATATATTTTATTCTTCCAATAATTATGAAAACTAAACATAAAATTATAAAACCAATGATAAAATAAAACTTTTATATGGTATGTTCTATAAGAATGAAAAGAAGTAATCCAGCAAGACCTTGCATAATTACTAGTATCTCTAATATTTCAAATTAATATCTTTATTTTACAAATTTCATTGGTTAGAAACATTTTAATGAATGAAATAACAACCTAGAAGAGGTTTAATGCCATGTAATATTCACATAAAAACTTTAATGTTGAATATTTTTATTTAAATAAAAGTTGGCAATAGTTGGTTCAACAAGTCTTAGATCTGATTCTGCATCCAGTTTATTTGATTTAAAACAAGAATGAAGTGAAAGTGCTTGCCCACACAAATATGAGGTGGAAAATGGCAGGAGAATTTTATAAATTCTTTTGCTGAGAGATGGAAATTCATTTTTTAAATTTTTAGTCACCTATTCAATCAATGAAAATGAATAGCTAGTTATCTTATAAAATATTTTTCCACTGGCTAATAATGAGCACTATATTAAATGATAAATGTATATAAAGAGTAATTGCTTTTTTGTTTGTTTTTAACAATGTTTATGTATAAACTAATTTTTGTAAGGAAAGAATCTCTTCAAATATGACTTTTTACTGTTCTACTCTTAGCATGTTGGCTACATTCTTATGTTGCCAATCACTCACTGAAAAACTTACTAGATAGAAGAATAGTAACACAAGTGAAGGATAAATTTGAATCAGAAAAGTCTTGTTATTATTGCAATGAAAGGCAAGAAGGATTGTTTCTGCAGAATGTTTTTAATGGTTCATGATAGTTTCATGATGGTTTGTAATGCATATACCCAGAAATCAGTTTTCAAACACCCTGACATTTGGACATTTGTGTTATAGTAACACAAATGTTTATAATATTTCAATTAAAGGACAAATGCTGATGAAATACAATGGATTACAAGGATAACGGGCATGAAGTGCACTGTACAGAATCCAAATGGAAGTATGCTTATACATCTGTCCATCTATTGGGAATTGGTCTGCCCTCAGATATCTAAATATTGTCACAGTTTGGAAATAACTTACTTGATAACAATGAGAAATTTATCAAGAAATTTGATGAGAAATTACAAAAACTCATTGGGTTAGAAAGAAGTTGTCTAAGAGTTTGATGAAATCTCTGAATGAACAACACCCAAATCATAATAATTGTGTACATTATCATGATGATTTTGAATCTCTGCAGAAATAAACCTATAAAATACTTCAAACATGCACATGTGCTTGTTGTCACAGAAGAAAAATATATTTGTAACATACTTGGGCCATTATTTGTTGCTTATTCTGCCAGGGAAGAAATTTTGCAAAAGTTGTCCAAAGACCATAGGCTCAAACCCCTAAGAGGAATGACTAAATGGTGACCACCATGTTAGATTGAGTTGGGAAAGAGTTAGAAGTCTTCCATCTATTTGAGTGTATTGAATCCCTGGATTGTATCAGGCAACTTGATCACAGCATATGGGTTACCTATAAAATATCAATTATACAAAAATATCAAAACATCAGTTCCAGCTCAAGAGATTTTGAGTGTTTGACAATGGAGAGGAAAGAAAGACTATTTCAACTAAAACCCTAAGAAGGAATGACCTGGGGGGTTTGGAGAAGAGGAAGATCAGAGACCCAGGACTCAGTCTCAGCCGCCTTCTTTAAACCCAAGCCACTCCTTCTGGCTTTCTTTTCCTCAATGCCAGATGTTGGAGATCTCTTGGGCAGGCATTGATTTTATATTTTATAGACAACCCATAGGATGTGACCAAGTTTCCTCAGCTAATCTAAATACACTTCTTATGCAATGTCACTCCAGTTGATCAAAGTTCTCATTTAGTCTAAAACCTATGATGGATTGACTCAATAGAAAAGTGTTCTTACCTAGAGAAACCAGGGCATAGCATCTTGACACCTTAATTAAAAGACTACAGCGACTTGATTGATTTACTCAATCTCCACCTTCACACAGAGATAGTGCTAAAGCACCTAATTTGGAAAAGTGATTGCTTTTGCAGAATCCTTTCATTCCTCCAACATGGCATTAAAAAGCATAACCAAGTCAGATGTGAGAAAACTATTTCAGCACATAGATCACAAGCAAGCATCAAAAAAAAATTTATTTTTCATTTGCAGAATCAAATCATCCTGTTTCCAGGATGTTCATGTTTTCTTTTCAAGTGTCTCAAGTTGTTGTTGACTGTCTTAGGAAGAAAAAAAAAAAAGACCCTAGCTTTTGAGCACAGGGAGTAGTTGTCTTTTTCGGACATATGTAAAAAACGCAAAGCTGAATGCTATAATGAACAGAGTGATGCGAATGAGGATAAAAATGAAAACTGCAAGAATGGTAAAATAATCCTCATATTTTTCAGCAGGTCCACTGTCTAAGCTTCCACCATAACCCAACAAATTACAAAATGGTGGGGACCAGCCAAACTGGCAATGACAATTTCTCTTGTTGTTGCAAACGCCTCTATAATTACACTTTTCAGGTGTACAGTCAAAATGCAACTGAGCTATAGGCACACACATATGATTTAAACACATTGTGGTTTCAGTACACTTTGATCCATCCCACACCATTCCAGCATCTAGCTGCTGTGCCCTTATGGGATAGTCTATCCCAAAGCAGACAAGTTCCTTTTTGTCCTTCTTTACTCGTAATTCATAAAATGTAATGTGCTTATCTAATCTCGGCAGTGTCTTCATACCTTCGCATTGCAGCCTTCCACAGAAGATAGTCGATTTTCTACATGGCACAGTTTCATATATCACTTCTTTCTTCTGTTGTCCTTCATAGGTATACACATATGTCACTTTTGGCTTAGATCCACAGTTTCCAAATCGATCTCCTTTTACATTCAATTCTTCATAACAGATATCATCAGCATTTACAACTCCATCATGACCAAACATTTCTCTGCACTGTATGTGCCGGTCAGTACAATTCCCTTTAAAGCAAATGGCATTTGATGTGCATGGTGTTCCATCTTGAACATAAGAATCCAATGGGCAGGAGGACTCGCTTCCATTGCAGAACTCTGGAAGATCACAGTTGTTCACTGCGTGTCTGCAAACGACTCCCACAGCACTAAATTTACAATTGTTGCAGCATGTTCCAAAAGCACAGTCAGAGCCAGCAGAGAGGTGACACTTCATGTCACAACATGGATCAGCGAGACATTCTTTAACTGAGCCACAGTCACACTGTTCTAGAAAGTCTAGCTTCTTGTTACCACACCAGTTGAATGCATAAGGGTAATCATCATAGGTATTTGGAAGTCTGCTCAAACACTGATCCCAGTAAGTAACTAAATTAAAAAGCTGTCCATAACTGCAATTACTGAGGGAATCAGAAAAAAGCGGGTGGTCTTCCATGAGACAATGTGATCTTCGGAAACAACGACAGTAAATTTGATCATGATGCAGGCCAAGATTGTGACCCACGTAATGGGCCAAGATGACTGAATAATAAAATACTCGATTATCCTGAAACCATAATAGGATTGCTGCCCGGTTGCCATTGCATATTGAGTTTGGAAAGGTGGCATAACCATTTTCTCCTGCCTTGTTCCCAGTAATCAGGGCTGAAGTATCATGTGGAAAGCTGTTAAAGATCACTAGATTTTTCCATAGTCCATAACGTTGGGCTATTTCAGATGAAGAACCTGTCAATGCTACTTTATCGGTATATTGCCAAAAGTACAGGAAAACGAGGATTGTAAAAATCCGAACTTGCTTATAAATAGAATCAACTATATGAATCAAAGTTATCATTTGTTCGATGTGAATCGTAAGGTTCTTGTTATGGGTGGCCACCCTGGAGCTGCTAACACAAATTCCAATTTTTAAAAAGTGGACATGTGGCCACCAGGGACTGAGGGGAGCCGTCTTAAGACCATTTCTAAACTCTGAGTTGGAAAACTGTTCGTTCATTTCCTCACTGGTTAAACTGCATCGAAAAAGACTCTGCCCAACCTCCCCTTCTTGTGGCACGAGCTGGGATAACACATGTTCAAACCTGGGAGAATTGTGGAGAGGCTCGATTTCATAGATGAGGTCATCCAGATGCAGAGTCCCTCGGAGACCCCCTTGGCAGGTGTTCAGAACAGCCATGGACTCCGGGATCCCTTCCAAGAAGCCATGGTAGTAACAGTCACTCTGGATATATGGATACTCCTCTGGGGGAGCTCCGTGCTCATTGTCCACTAGAACCGGCAGGTGTCTGGGCAACAGGAACTTCTTGATCCGCATATGGACCACGTACCTCTTGCCACCAAAGCGCAGAGAGTAGGAGAGCAGTCCCGGCCCTTCAGCAACAACCGCTTTGTTGGGTCCTCGGAGGGCAGTTCGGCTGCTTATTTGGTTGGGAATCACTACTTCCGAGGAGGAGAAGCGCCAGCCAGGATGGTGCTGACAGCCAGCGGGGGACAGCAGCACTAGCTCAAAGGCCAGGAGGAACCCGGCACTGACCACAGAGGCCCCCATGAGAAGCCAGGAGCAAGGAGTGGAAGGGGACAGACTGAGGAACCCGGGAGACAAAGTCAAAGTGTGGTTTATGGAGACGCCTCCCGGGATACACTGGCAGCCGCAGGACCACTCAACTAACTCCCTCAATAATCCCCTCTCCCTGGTTACGCAACAATCTGGGGTCAAGGCTGGACTGGCTACAGTGGCCTCGGGGGAAGGCTCAAATGGAATAAAAGGAGCAGATGGTGGCGACTTTGCAACACTGTGTCACTTTTCTCCCTCTCAGATTTATGCGGTCTGTACATTTAAGGAGCATACTATCTGTGCCTTTATCTAAGACTAGGATAAAAACCATTAAACACGCGGGCACTAGATCCCTAGGAACTCCACTGGAGACTTCCAAGCAAAGTTAATTTAAACCATTAGAACCCAGCTGTCTAGCCAATTCCAAGCCCATCTGTTCTTACAATGGTCAAATCCATCTATCTTTTCTTCAAGAATAGTATGTAGCATTACTAAAATTTAGGCAAATTATATCTATAGTATTTCTCTTATTCATTAAATTAGTAAAGCTAGCTCTTAATAAAAGGGGGGACAGACATGAGATTAATCTGTCGGGACTTGTTCTTTTTATTTCCTTAATACATTTAGTTTATCCCCAATTGCATATGAACTTTTCTTGACATTTATTTTCCAGAAATTTGAGTTGAAAATTCTTCCCTCCCCTTTCCCCAACTAGGCAAACAATTGGATTTAGGTTATATATGTACGATCATGCAAAATATACTTCCACATTGGTCATGCTGTGGAAGAAGACATATAAAACAAAAACAAAAGGGGAGGGGGAAGTGAAAAAAGTAGCTTTGATTTGCATTCAGACTCCATCAGTTCTTCCTCTGGAAGAGGATAGCATTTTTCATCATGAGTCCTTTGGACTATCATTAATCATTGCATTGCTGAAAATAGCTAAGCCATTCATAATTAATATACAATATTGCTATTACTATGTGCAATATTCTCCTGGTTCTGTTCACTACACTTTGAATCAATTCATTTAGGTCTTTCCAGTTTTTTTCTGAAAATCATCCCTCTCATCATTTCTTATAGCACAACAGTGTTCCATTACAACCATATACCACAACTTGTTCAGCCATTCCCTAGTTGATGGACATCCTCTCAATTTCCAATTCTTTGCCATGACAAAAAGAGCCGCTATAAGTACTTTTTTTGTACAAATAGATTCCCCACCCCCTTTTAAACATCTTTTTTTGATGTAGACCTAATAGAGATAGTCCTGGATTAAAGGGGTGTGTGCAGTTTTATATCCTTTTGGACAGAGTTTGAAATTGCTCTTTGGAATGGTTGGATCAGTTCATGATTTCACCAAAAGTAACTTAGTCCCAATTTTTCCTCATTCTCTCCATAATTTATAATTTTCCATTTCTGTCATATTAGTCAATCTGAGAACTGTGAGGACACACCTCAGAATTGTTTTAATTTGCATTTCTCTAATCAATAATGATTTAGAACTTTTTTACATGACTACAAATTGCTTTGATTTTTTAAATCTGAAAGTTGTCTGTTTATATCTTTTGACTATATATAACTTATATTGTTATATATTTAACTCAGATCTCTGTATACTTGAGAAATGAGGCTTTTTATTAGATAAATTTTCTATAAAATCCACCCATCCAAGTTTTCTGCTTTGCTTCTAGTCTTGATTACATTGGGGTTTTTTTTGCAAAATGTTTTTATTTGATGTAACAAAATTATTCATTTTATATTTTGTAATGCTTTCTATCTCTTGTTTGGTCATAAATTGTTCCCTTATCTATAGATATGACAGGTAAACTAGTCTATGTTCCCCTAATTTGCTTGTAGTATCACTACAAATGTCTGAATTATGTACTCATTTTGATCTTATCTTGGGATATGGTGTAAAATGTTGATGTATGCCTAGTTTCTACCATACTGTTTTCCAGTTTTTTCCAACCATTTTTGTCATATAGTGAGTTCTTTTCTCAAAAGCCTGGATCTTTGAGTTTATCAGACACTAGATTACTAAGGACTTCTGCTATTGTGTAACTAATGTATTTCATTGATCCCTCATATTTCTTAGCCAATACCAGATTGTTTTGATGATTATTGCTTTATAGTATATGGCTAGGCCACCTTTTTTTTCATTTTTTCATTAATTCCTTTATATTCTTGACCTTTTTTTCTTCCAGATACATTTTATTATTTTTTTCTAGCTAAATAAAATAATGTTTTGGTAGGTTTATTGGAATGGCACTGAATAGGTAAATTAATTTTGGTAGACATCATTTTTTTTTATGTTGGCTCACTTATTTATGAATGATAAATTTTTCTAGTTGTTTAGGTTTGACTTTATTTGTGTGAAATTGTGTGAAATGTGTGTTTTGAAATTGTGTTCATATAGTTCCTGGTTTGTCTTGGCAAAAAGACTCCCTATTACAGGTAATGCTTGCTGATGATTTTAGATAGATACTACTTCTTATCTTAAGGAAAGCTCAGTTTATTCCTATGCTCTCTATTTTTCTTTTTTTTTTTAAATCTTTTTTCCTGATTGCATGCAGTTACAATTTTTAATATTCATTTTCTGATATTATGCAATACAAATTCTCTTCCTCCTCCTCTCTCTCTTCTTCCCTCCCCAAGGAAAAAGCAATATATGTTATACAGTTGCTGTCATACTAGATATGTTTCCATATTTGTCATGTTGTGGAAGAAGACCTCCCATTCAAGAAAAATCCATGAAGGAAATAAAATGGAAAAAGGAAATGCTTCAATCTGCATTGAGGTTCTATCAGTTCCTTCTATGATGGTGGATAGCCTTTTTTGTCATATGTCTCTTGGAGTTGTCTTGGATCCTTGCATTATTGATTTTTTTCCTGAAAATTTAGGGAAGGAGTCCAAATCATTGAGAAGTAAGAAATTAGTGGGAATGGAATCCAGAGGAAGTTTATAACAACCAATATTCATTCAGTAACTATTCATTCAGCATTCTATTGTGTGCTACCATCTCTTATAAGTGTGAACCATTTATGCTGGTCTATTCTTCATGTATGTATGCATGTATGGATAATTGTGACTACCTTGGTCCCCACTGCCCAAGAGCCAGGTATATAACAATTCATCCATCCCCAAGGGTTCTCTGGTACCTTTATGGGGGATTGAGGGTATCTAGTCTCTATCATTGGCTCTGGCCTCCACCTGTTATGTTTCTCTAATTTGAAGATTCCTTCATACCCTATTTAGTATACCCTAATTCTATTTATTTCAATTCTATTTAACCACTTAATATCAGATTAACTTTTAGAAAGGAATATTTACTTTGAAGATATAACAAGAACAAATATATAAACTGTCCTCCTTCCCCAAACCTGGTATAAGCTTCCCTTACACTCTTTGCCTCTGGAAAGGGAAAAGAGGTTTAGGGCCACAGCTTAGCTCGGTTCTTATATAGTATAGTCCTGACAAGTTTCTAGACCAAAGCCTACTTCATGTTCAAATCCCCATATCCTAGCTTCCTGGGACTTCCCTCCCTTGTTGGTAGCAACATCAGACCTAGAATTTTGGCTTCAAGGTTAATGTGGTGTCCCTGAGATCTTTACCACCTGTGCTTAAACTTGAAAAGGACAAATGAAAAAAAAAAAAACCAAACTCCAAATGTAATTCTTTAGGACAGAGTCTAAAAGCAACTGAGCTCATGGTGCTGGATTAGGAGAAAACAAGGCCTTCACAACCCAGATGTGGGGGAAGGAGTAGGAGAGAGAGAGGTGGGGGGGGGGGTAAAAGGAGGGAGGTACCTCCATTTCAGATCATTTGGGTATAGGTATGTATTTTTACTGCACCTGTAATTTTATACATATTGAGAGTTTCTGCTGAGGTTCCTTTTATGCTAATTCAGTTCAGCACTTTCTTTAAAACTTATTGGGGGGGGGGCAGCTTAGTGGCTCAGTGAATTGAGAGCCAGATCTAGAGACGGGAGGTCCTGGGTTCAAATCTAACCTCAGACACTTCCTAGCAATGTGACCCTGGGCAAGTCACTTAACCCCCACTAACTAGCCCTTACCACTCTTCTGCTTTGGAACTCTGAGAAGGGAATCTTTATTTTCATTTGATCAATCAGAGATTTGAACTTCCCTTCCATTTGTTTTGAATTTGGGTCAATCAGCAACCACAAAATTGATCCCACAGGCACTGCCACCCTGAGTGGTGGCAGGCTAATTGAGGAGTTGTGATTGGTTCCTGCTGGCTGATATAGGAGAGCTAGTGGATATATTGTAGTGAGGACTTATGAGACCCAACAGGAAGCTGGGGCATTATTTTCTGAGGCTGAGATTTGGAGACAGATGCTGACTTGTTAAGCTCTGGTTTATTAGGCTAGGAAATTCTTCGCCTCCTTTCTATATTTCTCTCTTATTTTCTTTTTCTTGCTAACAAATCTAGCTATTAACAGTCCTGTGACTTAAGGGGTTAATTACAATTTTGGCAACCACCCATTCTAACCATTATAGAACTAATATACAATATTGATTGTAAGATAGAAGGTAAGAGTTTAAAATTTTTTTGAAAAATTAAAAAAAAACATTATCTTATCTCTTCCACAAAATGACTAATATGGAAAATGCTTTACATGATTGCACATGTAAAATCTATATTGGATTGCTTACCTTCTCAGGGAGGTGGGAGAGATGAGAAGGAGGGAGTAAAGGAAAGAGAAAGAGAATTTAGAACTCAATTTAAAAAATGAATGTTAAAAATTGTTTATGCATGTAATTGGGGAAAATATTAAAAGATTAAAAAAAAGTTTAAAGATAAGAAAAAAAATAAAACTTATCTCAGTGGCCAGGGACACTGAGAGGTTGTGAGTTGTCCAGGGTCACATAGCTAGTTATATCAGAGGTAGAACTTGAACCACAATCTCTGACTTTGAGACCAGTTTTTTATCAACTATATCTGGCTGCCGGTCTTAAAATGGCTTGCAGACAGAGTAATAAAAAGACCTGTCCAGGCACAAAGTTCTTTGGTCCTTGCTGCAAAAGTCTGTGTCCACTCAACTAGTTTGATCATCATATTTGTCCCATAGTAATTAGTAAGACTTGTATTAAAGTGTCATTCCTTATCAAATGCCATGTGAAAGATTGTTTCAGTAATAACAGAAATGCAAATACAAACAACTCTGAAATTTGATCTCATACCCAAGAAATCAGCAAGACAATAAAAGATGGATGAAAACAATCTGCATTGGAGGAGATGTGGGAAGACAGTATCACTGGAGCTATAATTTGGTCCAAACATTCTGGAAAGTAATCTGAATTATGCTACAAAAAATAACTAAAGAAACTAGTTTTTCTCTGTTATGCATATACTCCAAGAAAGTCAAAGACATAAAGAAAGTTCTTATCTATGCCAAGATATTTTAGAAGCACTTTTTGTAGTGTTAAACTGGAAGTCAAGTAGATACCCTTAAAATTAATAAATGGTTAAGCAAATTGTGTAACCTGAATATAATGAAAAATTCTTGTGCCAGAAGCATGAATGAAGCATTTATTAAGAGCTCTCTAGGAGGGGAAAGTAGGTGGCTCAGCAGATAGAGAGCAAGCCCTGGAGACAGGAGGTCCTGGGTTCAAATGCAACCTCACATATTTCCTCACTGTGTGACCCTGGGCAAGTCACTTAACACCCGTTGTCTAGCTCTTACCATTCTTCTGCCTCAAGACATAAAGTAAGGGTTTATTTTTTAAAAAGAGAGAGATCTGGGGCAGCTGGGTAGCTCAGTGGATTGAGAGCCAGGCCTAGAGACAGGAGGTGCTAGGTTCAAATCTGGCCTCAGACACTTCCCAGCTGTGTGACCCTGGGCAAGTCACTTGACCCCCATTGCCTACCCTTACCAATCTTCCACCTATAAGTCAATACACAGAAGTTAAGGGTTTAAAAATTAAAAAAAAAAAAAGAGAGAGATCTTACTATGTTCAAAATGGTAGGGATACAAAAAGAAAAATCAGACAATGCTCTCAAATAGCTTACATTATAATGAAAGAAACGAAATATATGAAAGATGAGAAACAATAAATATGAATGAACAATGCAAAGAAGCATAGGAAGACATAGGAATTGATTCAGAGTAAAATAGGCAAAATCAAGTCAACAATGTACACAATGACTATAAAAACGTAAATGGAAGGAGTAATGAAAATGAAATAGTAACTATAATGACCAAGTTTGGCCTAGGAAAGGAGTTTGAGAAAATGAAATTCCCCCTCTCCATTACAGAGTGGGGTACTAGGAGTAGATAATATGGCATATGTAGACTGACATCATTAATATGTTGGTTGGATTTGCTGATGTGCCTTTTCTCTTTCTGTTTTATTCTTTGTTATAAGAGATGGCTGAAGAATGGAATATGATATATAAACATATTTATACCTATGCATATGTTATAGGGGAGCTTTTACAAAGAGGAATATTTCACAGATATACAAACATACTCCCCTCAGGTCAGGAGAGGTGTAAATCCCCTTCCTGTCTACCACTTCAGTCAGAGGAGAAAGATGTTAGATTTGGAGATTAGTATTACATCACAATCATATCACCAAATTGATGGACATCCCCTCAATTTTCAGTTCTTTGCCACTACCAAGAGAGCTTCTATAAATATTTTTATAACACAGACCAGTGGTTCCCAAACTTTTTTGGCCTACCGCTCCCTTTCCAGAAAAAAAATATTACTTAGCGTCCCCTGTCACATACTATCATCACCCCCTTATTCACCACCCCCAAATGCACCTGTGGCCATCACTGCTCTCTTGGATCACTGCAGCAACCACCAGGGGGCGGTGGTGCCCACTTGGGGAATTAGGTTCCTTTTCTTTTCCCCTGATCATCTTAAGAAATAAACCTAATAGTGGTATTTCTGGGATAAAAGGTATATAGATTTTTAGAACTCTCTTGGTATAATGCCAGATTGTTCTCCAAAATGGTTGAATCAGTGCATAATTCCAACAACAGTATATTAATGTCCCCACTTTTCCACATACCCAAAATGACAACACTTGTCATTTTGCCCTTTTATCATTTTAGTCAATCTGATAGGTGCAAGATGATATCTCAAGAGTTTTTTTTTTATTGTTTTTCTCTAATCAATAATGATCTAGCTTAGTTTGAGTCCCACAGAGGGAAGGTGGAAAAAAATACCAAACAGTTCTACAGCACCATTTTCAAAGGCACAGGCAGTCAATAAAAGAGGTTACCTCCACACATGTGGTTGGGTTGCAATTGCCTCTACCTTTGGCAAACAAGGCATGCTCAAAATCCAGGTCGCATACATATTGTTAAGAGCTTATGGGGCACCTAGGTGGCTCAGTGGATTGAGAACCAGACCTAGAGAGAGAAGGTCCTGTATTGAAATCTGGTCTTAGATACTGCCTAGCTATATGATCCTGGGCAAGTCACTTAACCTCCATTGCAAGTCACTTAACCCCCTTAGTGTCTTTGGAATCAATACACACTATTGATGCTAAGACAGAGGGTAAGGGTTTAAAAAAATAGATAACCATGTGCATAATGAAGAAAAATCACAGTTCCTGCTCTCAAGGAGCACATATATAAATGTGACATCAAAACAAAATGTTGATAAAAAGATAATTTTATTTTTGGTTTTTAAAAAGTGTTTTTTCAAAGGAATTTTTTTCATCTATTAAAATGATCACATAGGGGTTTTTACTTGTTTATATCAGGGAGTCAAATTCATTAATTGCCTGCTTTTGTACAATTGAGGGTTAAGAATAAATACATTTTAAAATACACTAAAACTTTATTTATAAATGTAAAAAATACATGTGCTCCTTAAGAATATCAACTGTCTGACTTTTCTATTAGTTGCCCCAACATTTTACACTTTTCTATTTGTATCCTCATCATTTTTAAGCTTGTAAATAGGGCAATACAGAAATGGGTAGATAGCTAGATTTGGCACTCCAACCAGTCTTTGGTTTATATGATGATTTATATGCAATGCTTCCTAATGTGAAGCATCCTTCATTCTTAGTATCAATTCAAGTGGGCCACAGTATATTATTTTCTAAATATGTTACTGTAGGTTTTGCATGTAATGGAGGCAATCAGGGGTTCTCTGATCAACTCTGGCTAGGGCACGCATCATTGGATCATGGTTTTAGGTTAGGATATCAATCATTTCAGATGAGCCACATGTACTCTGATTTAATGCTTAAGGATGAGTGCTTTGAGATATCAACACAGCAATCCCTTGGTTTTTTGAAGGCAGAAAGGGAAGATATGTCAAGGAGAACTGACCACTTGAGAAGAATTGAGAAAATGTATGTCGTCTTTATAAAATAGGTGGAAAAGCCAACTGACAAAACCTCCACTTGTTTCTCTTTTTCTTCTCTCCTGAACATGTGGCATAGAACTCTATTGCTGAGACTTTCCATAATGAAGGAGAAAGCATTTCTCTTCTACTTGGAGACTATGGCAATTATTCATACATGATATCAGACACGTGTACTATCGTAAGCCTAAATCTTATGGCTCTGGCTGCCTCCTCTTTGTGTTTTGGTTTGTTTTTTTTTCCTGAGCATAAGTGACTAACCAACAATCCTGTATTGTTAATTTTCAGTTCAGAAAACAACCTCATGAGTTCAAGCTATCAATAGCTTCTGGGTCCCTCAGATGGAGCTAAATGACAAAAGAAGGGTTTTTTTCCTGTTGTTTATGCATTTTTAAATTGTATTTCCCCAAATTACATGTAAAATAATTTTTAACATTCTTTTTTAAAAATGTTGTGTTCCAAATTCCCATTTTCCCCTCCCCTTCTCCTTTCCTAAGTGGTAAGCAACTTGATATAGAGTTTATGTGTGCAATCATGCAAAACATTTTCTCATAATAGTCATTTTGTAGAAAAGATATCAAATTAAGGAGAACAAGAACAAGAACAAAAAGGACAAGAACAAGAACAAGGAACAAAAAGAATAAGAACAAGAAAGGGAAATATGACATGTTTCATACACATCATATCATCACAATCAGCTTACTTCTCCACCCTCTTTCTAAGTAAATTCCTTCTGTCTTCTCTACTACTAAGAGTAATTTTTGAGAATTACAGAAATCCTCTTTCTATGTAGACATATAAACATTTTTATATTTAGTCCCTTAAATTTTTAAATTTTCTCTTTCTTATTTACTTTTTGAGCTTCTCTCCTGTTTTGTATTTGAACTTCAGATTTTTTCTTTAGCTCTGGATTATTCCTCAGGAATGCTTGGAAATCTCCTATCATATTGAATGCCTATTTTTGTTCCTCTGAAAGAAGATACTCAGTTTTTATGGATAGGTGACTCTGGGTTGTAAACCCAAATCTTTTGCCTTCCTGAATATCATATTCCCATGCCTTTTGATCCTTTAATGAAGAAGCCACTAGGTCCTGTGTGATCCTCATTGTAGCTCCATGGTATTTGAATGGTTTCTGTCTGGTTGCTTGAAAACTTTTTTCCTTAGCTTGGTGGCTCTTGAATTTAGCTATTATATTCCTGGAAGTTGTCATTTGAGGAATTCTTTCTGGAGGTGGTCTGTGAATTCTTTCAATTTCAATTTTATTTTCTTGTTCGAGGATCTTTTATAATTTCTTGTAATATGATGTCCAAGGTTTTTTCTTGATCATGGATTTTAGGTAGTCTAATAATTCTCAAATTGTCTCTCCTAGATCTTTTTTCTAGGTCAGTTGTTTTTTTCAATAAGATATTTCACATTTTCCTGTTTTTCATTCCTTTGATTCCGCTCTTCCTTATTTCTTGGTTTCTCATGAAATCATTAGTTTCTAGATGGTCAGTTCTAATTTTTAAGAATGATTTTCCTCTGTCGGTTTTTGGTTCTCCTTTTTCAATTGGCCCATTTCTTCTTGCATTATTTTCATTTCTCTTTCCCACTTTTCCTCTGTTTCTCTTCATTGGTTTTTGAAGTCTTTTTTGAGCTCTTCAACAATTTGTGTCCAATTCATATTTTTCTTTTGGACTTTGTGTGTTTGCTTTGCTTTCACTGTCCCCTTCTGTGTCTGTACCTTGCTCTTTGTCTCCATAAAAATTCTTTAGAGTTAGGTGCTTTTTTTTGTTGTTTGCTTATTTTTTTCTATCTAATTATAGTTATACTCTGTTTTCTGGAAAGTAGGTGTACCCTCTTAAACTTAATCCTTGCTTGATGTTATTCTTAGCTTATTTTCTGGGGCTGAGGGCTGAGAGCTCTGGGAGTCCCCTCTCCTTGCTGATTCAATTGACCTTTGAGATGCTGATGGTTTAAGGACTTGCCTCAGGTTTGAACTCAAGTTTTTGGTCTTGCTGTGTACTTTATCCAATCAGTCACACCCTTGACAGCTCTGTCCACTCTGAGCTTTAGGCAGAAAGATCAATATTTAGTACTATCAGCCACTCCAAACTTGGGACAAGTCTAAACTTGTCCCAAGTTTAGACTGCAAAGCCTGACTTTGCTCTGGGTCCACACAGATCAGCTCACTTCAGCCCAGACTGCTCTGGATTGGGACTCTGGACTCCACAGGTTTGAAATTTCAAGGGGCATGGGACTTGTACCACTATTTGCCCAGGCAGAATCTCAGATTCTGAATGTTAGCTTGGGATTAAGTTCCAAACCTGGGACAGCAGATGTAGGGTGGGGGGGATTGTTCTTCCTTTCTTGCTATAGCCTTTTGCTGGCTCTGCTTTCTTCTCACCCCAGTTTCCCAGATGATTTCCTCCTACCTTTTGTTTTTTTCTTTTCTTGAAAGTTGTTTCACTCTGTCTTCTTGTTGGTTCTTTCACTTCTGTATTCATTTTGTGGTGATATTTTAATCTTGGTCAGAGAGGATTCTTGTGGTGACAGACTGCAGTTCCGGTCCACTCCTCCATCTTGGCTCCTCCCCCAGAAGCCCTCTGTGTTTTTGTTTCTGGTGCTGTTACTTCTTGTGAATGAAGTATGTTGGCACAACAAATTCCTATACCATTCCACTTACTAGAAGCCATTATACACTACCATGTGGCTTTAGATACAATAAGGAAAGATGGGATAGAATTGGGATCGTATTGACAGGGTCTGTGGAAGTAAAACTATTCTTTTTAAGCATTATGCAACTTTTTCCAAATCTCAACATCTTTGAGTGTTAGATCACCCATTAAGACACAAAAATAGGAAAAATCAAATCTATGGTTGAGTAGCATTTTGAGCAATTCTCCTACAAGTACCTAGGATGAGGAAGTTTGTGTATGTGGCAGAATTGCACTATGGATATTTGAAAGATCTTATTATCTTTTCCAGATCCTTTTGACCTTTTGGGGCCCATTTACTGAAAACATCCCTAAATTTCCATATAGAGCTCACTCTTTAAAAAATTTAAATGTTCAATTAGCAAGTATTTTTTTTCTTCCTTCCTACTCCCCACCATTGGAAGGAACAAAAATTTCCTCGTAATATATAACACAAAATTTTCCTCATAATATACAACACAAGCAAAATAAACTCCATGTTCTAAAATGTATGTCCCATTCTGCATTTTGAATCCATTACCTATCTTTCAGGATATAAGAATTCAATCTCACACCTTTTGAGGAAGAAACATTACAGATTGTTGTTTAATAAGAAAGGTTAAGACCCTCTAACTAGTAAAATTGGACTAAACTTTTTAATTTGAAAAATTTATGCCAAAGGGAAAATGACCAAACTTAGGGCTTTACAAGTTCTGGGGGATGGGGAGGTGAGGTGAGGGTGAAAATTGGACAGAGATGAACACACTTTATAATCATGACCCAACAACATATTTAAAAAACAACAACAAAGGATCTTTTTTTTAAGATGGTCATCTCTATAAAATAAAAATATAAAAAAATTAAATAGGTAACATTAAAAAATTATTACAGTGAAATCCTTATATTTTATATTTTCATTGATGAATCAGTTGATCTTAGGTGGACGATATTAAATAACACTGCCCTGATTGAGGATTCAAAGTAGATCAATGATGCGCTTGTAAGAACCAGAAAAATGGAGGTCAGTTTAATGTAAAGAAAGAAGAATTGAATGAATTTCTTTTGGGGGGCAGGCCCTCTGTCAATGCTTCCCCCATGGCCTTTCAAAATACAATAGGGAGGCTTTTATTCATAGATGTAATGAAAATTCTGATTACAGTCTCTATCATGACATTTTGTTGCATTACATTTATTCTTCACTTCTGTAATATCAACATATTTCCTATTCTTACACATCTTCTTCAGTCTACACCTTGCTCTTTCTTTCACTTCTCCAGTACTGATAATCTGTTCCCTAGCAGGTGGTATCGTTAACGCTCATCTGAATAATGCTGACAAAATTCTTCATTACAGGGATTTGTGTTACATTTTTACACACTATTCTTCCCCATAAAACATGATCTTTGGCACATTTCATATATTTGTTCCCACAAAAGCCACAGTTACCAAAACAGTCTCCTTTTGTGTTTACTTCCCTGAAACATTTTAAGGACCCCCCTCTTCACCTTTTTGCTGAAGATGCTTTTGTATTGTCCATCAAGGCTTCAGCAATATTTCTCTTAACAAAAGGCTCCATGTCCACAAGGACTACCATTTAGCACATGTATCAGTTGGGTACAATGGTGAAACTCCATTGCAGTACTCTAGAAGGTCACAGTTACTAATCTGAGCTCTACATAATTTTGTTGGAACTACCTTACAATCTTTACAACAATTATCTAAGGCACTAGCCAGCACCAGGAGACAACTTACACTTGGAATGATCCTTTTCACAATCCTTTTCTGACCCACAGTCACATTCTTCTCCACTTTCTACCATCTTAGTACAACAGTGCTTGAAAAAGGAGAATCCTTCTGCTGGGGGTGTCAGCCAAACAATGTGCATCACTGTTCAGTCTGCTTTAAAAGTTATTATAACTACAGTTACTGAAGGTATCTACCTTAAATGCATTATTATTCATGATGCATTTTCTTCCTTCACTTAAACAGGTTTCCATATCATGATGCACGCCTGAGCAAAAAGGGAAGCAAACAAAATCAAGGATGTTATCAATGAAAGAGAGAATAGTGGTGGCATGATTTTCACTACAAAGGTTTCCTACTTAGTCTAAACCAAGGTAGATCCTTTATGAGTTGAAGACAATTAAATGGACAGTATTATACTGTAAACCTCCTTGAAGGGTTTTCTGTTGCCACATGTGAAAATCCAAAGCAAATATCCACATAGGATGGGTGATGTCAATCAGATTACTTTGAGTCCATATTTCTAGACCTACCAAAAATACATGAATTTTCGGTGGGTCATACAGAATGTTAGTCATATGAACTATGTTCAAAATTTACTCTAACACTTTTGTTTTGTTTCTATTTAAGAAGATAAATCATTCATGGTCTGCCACCACAACCAGCTCCACAAGTCTAAAGGGTGTCCCAGCATCCTCCTTAGGAGTTTCTAGTATTGTCTGGTAGTGCTTGGAAGCTGTGATAATTTAGTTCATGATCAGTTGTAGCACACTTCACATTAAGACTACTGTTCTCCAGTTCCTCCAAACGATGTATTAGATGCTGAAAAGTGATCGTGGTGGAGAGAGGCTCAATCTCATAGGGGAAATCTTTCATTTTCAGCATCCGCATTCACGGAGACCTCCCGAGCAGATGCTAAGGGCCACCATGGATTCCACGATCCCTCCGCAAAGCCCTGGTAGTAGCAGTTACTGCGGATGAAGGTCAGGTCCATTGCGAGAATCTCCTGATCGTTATAGTTGAACTTTGGGAGATTTCAGGGAATCCAGAGTTTCCTAACTTTCATATGCAGCACTCGTTTCTGACCCTCGATGTATGTACAGAATGTATTCGTGCTTTCCTGTCGCCTCAGTGACACCCGTTGGGGGAGGTTCCTTTCAGGGGATCACTACTTCATAGGAAGCGAAGCGCCAGCCTGGCGGGAGCTGAAGGCAGTCTGTGGAGGGTCAGGAACACCTCGAGGTTGAACACCAGCAGAAGGGCTCTCTCTGCCACCTCCATGAACCTTCTCCCGTGGAAGTTACAGCAAGAACGTGAGCCAAAAGGCTGGGGGGCTGGAGTTGTGGCTGGGACTAAGAACTGGATCAGAGGAGCACCTCCAGAGTTTAGAACTTGGACCTGAGCTCCTCAGCGTTGTCCCCGTCATCCAGTCAGCATCCAGCTTCTGGCGTCTTCGCACGCGCCTCAGGATCTAGGGCGGTTACTGACCTAGCGCGGGGCCCGACTGGACAGAAGAGTCAGTCAGTCCCGCTTACCATCCCTGTGTAAATCACGTTCAGGGTTTCAAAGTCAAAGAGCCAGTGAGTATTTGAAGGAGAATTTCAGCTCAGTTCTTCCTGACTCCAAGTCAGGTACTCTGTGTTTTGTGCCTAATAGCTATATATATTGTAATCTCTGCCCTCATCTATTTGGATACTGTTTTCAGCCATGTAGATGGACCTATTCATAAGGTCTCTCCTTATGGCAATTCATTCTGTTTAGTCTTCTTTTTGAACTTTTATTTAATATGTAATGGATGCCCCTCAATACTTTTACTGTCTATTTATTATACCTTATTCTGGGTCCCTTCTTCATCCCACATCTTTTTTTAAAATAAATTTCCAGGATGTTTTCTTTAATCTCACGTATCATGAATCTCTCCCATTACCTAAAAAAATTCTTTATTTTATTCCAGTAACAAATGCACATATAAATTTTCCAAAGTTGCATGATTCATGTTGTCTCCTTCCCTTCTTCCCTCCCCTATCTCATAGTTGACAAGCAATTCCTCTGGGTTTTACATATATTATCACTCAAAACCAATTTCCACATTATTCATTTTTATAATAGAGTATTCTTATAAAACCCAAACCCCATATTATATACCCAAATAAATAAGTGATAAACCACATGTTTTTTTCTGCAGTTCTACTCCAACAGTTCTTTCTTTAGAGATGGATAGCATTCTTTTCTTAAGTCCCTCAGAATTGTCCTGGATCATTGTATTGCTGTCAGTAGCAAAGTCTATTACATTTGATGGTCCTGCAATGTTTCAGTTACTCTGTATAATGTACTCCTGGTTCTACTTATTTCATTTCACATCAGTTCATGGAGGCCTTTCCAGTTCATATAGAAAACAATCAGTTCATCATTCCTTATAGCACAATAGCATTCCATCACCATCATATACCACAATTTGTTCAGCCATTCCCCAATTGAGGGGCATCCCCTCAGTTTCCAATTTTTTGCCATCACAAAAAGAGCAGCTATAAATATTTTTGTATAAATAAGTCCATCCCTATTTTAAAAATCTCTTTGGGTTACAGACCTAGTAATAGTATTACTGGATCAAAAGGCATGCATTCTTTTTAAAACCCTTTGGGCATAATTCCAAATTGCCTTCCAGAATGTTGGATCAGTTCACAACTCTACCAGCAATGCATTAGTGTCCCAATTTGCCACATCCCTCCAATATTATCTTCTTTACTGCCATATTGGCCACTCTGCTAGGTGTAAGGTGATATCTCAGAGTTATTTTGATTTGCATTTCTCTAATTGAGAGGGATTTAGAACATTTTTTCATATGATTATTGAAAGCTTTGATTTCTTCCTCTAAGAACTGCCTATTCATATTCCTTGACCATTTGTCAATTAGGTAATGGCTTGGTTTCTTACAAATTTGACCTAGTTCTTTATATAGTAGAGAAATGAGATGTTTACCAGAGAAATGTATTATAATTTTTCCCCCCAGTTTGTTGCTTCCTTTCTAATCATGGTTGCCTCCCTGATCCTCTGCCCAGAAGCCCAATGGAAGTGCTTACTCCCCTGAGCAGAGCACCTAGGCTTCTCTCTCCCTTTCTCCCACCCCAGAATGGTTGGATCAATTCACAACTCCATTGCTGATAGTTTTTAATAGATACTATGTATTATTTTGAGGAAAGGCCCTATTATTCCTATGTTTTCTAGTGTTTTCAATAGGAATGGGTGTTGTATTTTGTCAAAGGCTTTTTCTGCATCTATTGAGATGTGTGATCATGTGATTTCTGTTAGCTTGATTATTGATATGGTCAATTATGCTGATAGTTTTCTTAATATTGAACCAGCCTTGCATTCCTGGTATAAATCCAAAATGGTCATAGTGAATAATCCTTGTGATATATTGTTGTAATCTCTTTGCTAGTATTTTATTTAAGATTATTGCATCTATGTTCATTAAGGAGATTAGTCTATAATTTTCTTTCTCTGTTTTTGGTCTTCCTGGTTTGGGTAACGGTGCCATATTTGTGTCCTAAAAAGAATTTGATAAGACTCCTTCTTTGTTTATTTTGTCAAATAGTTTGTATAGTATTGGGATTGATTGTCCTTTAAATGTTTGATAGAATTCATTTGTGAATCCATCTGGCCCCAGGGATTTTTTCCTGGGGAATTCATTGATGACTTGTTCAATCTCTTTTTCTGAGATGTCTCCCATTAATTTTAGGTAAATTACAATTTAGATTTATCAAAAAATGTCACAATCCTTGATCTTTCAACAATATAGCATCATTGGAATAATATTGGTGCTTCTTTTTTTAAGTAGATTTTGAAGTCAGAGAAACCTCTGCATGTTTCCTCCAAATTCATTTGAATCTTCAGTATTCCTCCTCTTCAATTCCAGGTTTAACTCATTCTCCATTCAAGATATATGTACTAATAGATGAACTCAATGGGCTGCCCATCTCATGGCATGGACTGTTGTTCAGTTATTTTAGTAGTGTAAGAACTCTTCATGACCACAATTAGTGGTTCCTTGGTAGAGATACTGGAGCAGTGTTCCATTCTTCAGAATGGTATGGAATAGTCTGGAAAAAGGCGTTCTTTATCCATTTGGTTTTTCCTGTGTGAATTCTGAGGCCTGTCTCTTTTGAGTGGCCATGGCTCTTATTGAAGGACTGCATTATTTTGAAGTTTGATGCATTTAGCACAATATGATGTGGAAAAAGGATGGTCAAAAGAATTTTATATTCTGTAGGACTCCAGTTTCCATTTGGACTGTATGTAAGGCTTCCTTCATAATTGTGGTATGTGTGGCATGTAACTTAACTTTCTTTGAGGATGATTATTAAATAACTATCTTAGTGATTCCATCAAAAAAAAGAGAAAGCAAATATGGTTGAAAATGCTTGAATGAAATTAATGGAGACAGAAGCAGAAGAGATATTATTATTGGAGAATACTATAGACTAAAAAATATGGAATATTTGGGGAAGTAGATCACAAAGCAGTCACAATTATATTTGATGATATGTGGGAAATTTCAGTATCTATATATCCTTTGCCACTCACTTTCTCTGTCAAGGGCAGAATGACTAATAATTTCTTGAATTGCCTCAATCATAATTTCAATCTCCCAAAGGTAGAAGAATCCTCTTATTAATAATCAGTTTGGCAAACTTTACTAATCCATGTATGCAAGGTTGGGAAACTTTCCCAAACGCATGTCCTTGAGATTGATGGATGTAGGGATTTAAGGCACCTTCTGACTGACTCCTAATGTCCTGCTCCCTCAGATTCTGTGAATCTTCTCAACAGAAACCATCAGATATAAGGGCAGAGACCCAGAGATCTGGGCTTTTAAGAGGTATGATTCTCAACAAAGCCCTGAACACCCTTAGAGGCACCTGGAATTAAATACACCCACTTGTGCTTGCCAATGGGACTGAAGGGCTGGTGAGTCACATACTTGTAAGTCTGTGAGTATAAACTTCTTGGTTTGTGATCCTTTGAATATTTGTGTTTCTTCATTGTACCTCACCCATAATCTCTTCACAATACAAAAGTGTGTTTTAGTCTTCTCAGAAGCGTCAGAGGTGCTAGAGCCTAAAATATAGATGTAAAACTATCAGATAAAAATTTGGCAAATAAAAAACAGAAATATTCAAATACTGAGTATTTTGACTAGTAGGATTTATGTAAGATATGACAGGAAAGTGCAATATTTAAAAAACAATCAGGATAGTAATCATATTAATAACAAAATCAATAACATTGCTTAAACAAAACCACAAGATTGTTAAAATCTCTACTGTTTCTTATCAATAGAGACAGAAAAAGCCTTTGATAAAATTTGATACTCATTTAAGTTTAAAACACAAAAACATTTAGGAATAAAAACATCTTAAATATAATACTTTCTTGAATCTAAGAAAATCTGGAACTCAACAAAATTCACAATAATTAAATAGCTTTAGCGAAATAAAGCAGAATATAAGATTACATGCCAAACTCATCAATATTTGTATATTTAATTAGCAAATAGACATATTTGTATATATAACTAACAAAACTTAGAAAATTTGATAGAAATTATCATTTATAAATGTTTATTATGTTATATGCAATATACAGAGAGTGTTGTTATATACATATTACATATCTATAGCTATGCCATGTTGAATAACATAGGCAGCTAAATGGCTCAGTGAAAAGAGCGTCAGGCCTTGAGATAGGAAATCCTGGGTTCAAATGTGGCATCCTGGACAAGACAACAACCCCAATTACTAGCCTTACTACTCTGCCTTGGAACCAAAACTTAGTATTGATTCCAAGACAGAAGGTAAGGATTTTTGTTGTTGTTGTTGTTTGTTTGTTTGTTTGTTTTACTAAATGATTACTTTGAGGTGATTCATATGGACACAAATAATATTGTTACCTAAAAACGATTGCCAAAGATTATGGAATTTTGAGCAAGAAACTAAAAATTGTAGGAGCTCAGATTACATTTTGCTCACTGTTGTCCATTAAAAAACAATAGGTGTAGAAGATAAAATTTGATTTAGGAAATTATTAGCTAGCTAAGAAAGTAGTGGCTGATAATAATAGGATTTAGACTTCCAAATGAGTCTTAAAATATAAATGTAAAGATGGGGGTCACTGAGTTGTCCCACCACTGATTCCTTAATTAGATAAGAATACTTTTCTATTGAATCAAACAAAAGCTTTAGACTAAGCATTTGAAGGGAAAGTTCTGAATCAACTAGAGTAATATTGCATAGGAAATGTATATAGCTTAGCTGAGGAAGCTTGCTCACTTCCTATAGGTTGTTTATAAAACATTGCACCAGTTTGGGGCCAACAGATTGGTGACTTAGATAAGAATCGGAAAACCTTAACTACTGGGCACTCTAGTGTACTCTCTTATAAAAACCTATATAAATACAATCATAAAATAGCATTAGTTTTCTTTAGGAAGGGTTAAAAATTGGAGAGGAATTTAATGTAGATAGTTGAGTCAAAAAAGTAAAGGTGACATTACTATTTAGTCTATGAATTTACCTGCCAGTGAGATACTTCATAGAATTAGACAAAATAATCTAAAAGTTTCTATAGGAGAATTTTTTAAAGGTTAAAACATTTATAAGAAGAAAAAGGGCAATCTGTACCTTTTGATCCCAAATTATACTGTAAAGTATTTATCATTAGAATTGTTAATAGACAAAAAAACAGAAATGGAGATCTGTGAAACAGATTAGATAACTGAACAAGGACAATATGGACACAAATAATAATGTTACCTAAAAACTATTGCCAAAGATTATGGAGTTTTGAGCAAGAAATTGTAGGGGTACAGATTGCATACAATAGAATGCATACAATGGAATATTTTTTGAGAATTGTAAAATCCATAAAGCAATTAGGAAGAAAATCATTATTTTATAGAAAATGATTAGGTTGGGGAATTGGGTAACAGTACAGTAAACAATGGAGTCCTATCTACATCTCATAATCATATGGTTCTGAATTTTAATGATTTGAAGATTATATTTTATAATTAGGGGGCAACTGTTGCATAGTGGATCTGGCCCTAGTTCTAATATCAAAAAGACCTGAGTTCATAAAACGGAAGCAAATAGCAGAGTGGATTAGAAACCAAAATCCCACCATATGTTGTTTACAAGAAACACATATGAGGCGGGTGGACATACACAAGTTTAAGGTTCAGGGTTTGAGCAAAATCTTTTGGGCGTCAAATGAGAAAAAGAAGGCAGGAGTGGCTATTATGATTTCTGACAAAGC
>NC_058131.1:475317206-475335578 GCF_016433145.1 Gracilinanus agilis | reverse complement strand
AGAGAAATGCAAATCAAAACAACTCTGAGGTATCACCTCACACCTAGCAGATTGGCTAAAATGAAAGAAGGGGAGAGTAATGAATGTTGGAGGGGATGTGGCAAAACTGGGACATTGATGCATTGCTGGTGGAGCTGTGAACTGATCCAGCCATTCTGGCTGGCAATTTGGAACTATGCTCAAAGGGCTATAAAATAATGCCTGCCCTTTGATCCAGCCATACCATTGCTGGGTTTGTACCCCAAAGAGATCATAGATAAAAAGACTTGTACAAAAATATTTATAGCTGCGCTTTTTGTAGTGGCAAAAAACTGGAAAATGAGGGTATGTCCTTCAATTGGGGAATGGCTGAACAAATTGTGATATATGTGGGTGATGGAATACTATTGTGCTAAAAGGAATAATAAACTGGAGGAATTCCATGCAAATTGGAGAGACCTCCAGGAAGTGATGCAGAGTGAAAGGAGCAGAGCCAGAAGAACATTGTACACAGAGACTGATATACTATGGTAAAATCAAATGTAATGGACCTCTGTACCAGCAGCACTGCAATGACACAAGACAGCTCTGAGGAATTTATGGTAAAGATGCTACCCACATTCAGAGGAAGGACTGCAGGAGAGGAAACATATAAGATAAACAATTGCTTGAATGCATGGGCTGAGGCGGACATGAATGGGAAATAGACCCTGAACAAGGACACATGGTACAACCAGTGGAAATGTGCGTTGGCCATGGGTGGGAGGAGAGCGGGGGTGGGGGTGGGGTGAAGGGGAAAGTAGGGGCATAAAGTATGTAAACAGGTTAAAAACAAATATTAATAAATGTCTAATAAAAAAGGCACTGGAGAATGAAAAGTATGACTCTAAGAAAAGATCTATGATGAGAATGGATTTCCATGCCAACATTATGTGTGATCTCAAAGCGTATAAGAAAGTGTATAAGTTATACCTTACTCAAGGCAGACCAGAGCAGTATTCATGATGCCTGCCTGCTGAAATTCAAATTGTCTCTCATTCATCATGCGCTGGTGCTGTCACACCACCTCAAGCCTCTGGACCTGGCGGCAGGGGGTAGGGGGCACCTCCCCCAAGTGCCTACCACACAGTAATTGGTACAAATTTCCCTTTTTCTTTTTATAAATGCCTTTAAGTTTATTTTTTAAAAATAAACTCTGACCTTCTGTCTCAGAACCGATACTAAGAAGTGGCTCTAAGGCAAAAGAGCAGTGAGTTAGGCAACAGGGGTTAAGTGACTTACCCTGGATCACATAGCTTGGAAGTGTTTGAAAGGGCAGATTTGAACCCAGAACCTCTTATCTCCAGTCCTGGCTCTCTACTGAGTCACCCAGCAGCCCCTAATGCCTTTAACTTGAAAAAAATGTCCTCTATCACAAACTTTTAAATAATTTTATCTAATTCGATGAAGTGAGATGTTAGATTATGTGTCTTCATAATTCTATCAGGATCCAATGAGGTAACATGTATAATGCATTGCAAACCTCAAAGCACTATACAAATGCTAGTTACTACTACTACTACTACTACTACTACTGCTGCTGCTGCTGCTGCTGCTGCTGCTGCTGTAGTATTATTATTGCTACTACTACCACCATTATTATTACTGATAATATCATTATTACCACTACTACCACTATCACCACCACTCCCACTACTCCCACTACTTCTACTACTTCTACTACTACTACTACTACTACTACTACTACTACTACTACTACTATTACTATTACTGCAACCACTATTACTACTACCTACTACAGCTACCACTACCACCACTTACCACCAGCACTATCACTACTACCACTACTACCCCAATCACTACCAACACCATCATCACCATTACCACCACCACCACCACCACTACTACAACCTCTACTATTACTACTACCTACTATAACTACCACTACCACTACTACTACTACCTACCACCTCTACCACTACCACCACTATTATTACTGATAGTTTTGCTACTATCAGCACTACTACTATCACCACTACCACCACCACCACCATCACCACCACTTCCATGACTGTTACTATTATGCAATTTTCCAAATATGATTCAATCCAATTTCTTCCTTCTGTTCAGCTCAGTTACTTTCCATCTGTATTGCATGTCCCAGAGATATGTGTAGCTCCTAAATCTAGTCTGATGAACACCCAGCCATGCCGGACAATATTCTACAGAGCCATAGATACCCCAATCCTCTCAACTAGGGGGATTGGGGTCAGGCTTTCCCAGCTGATAAGAGACCTAGCTGGCCCCAGACTTAATTATATTTCTTTGTGTTGGCCGTCATCTGCTTTGCTGTCCTGCCACCCAGCGGATACTGAATCTCTTCCCCCTTTTCAGCTCTGCTTCTTCATCTCTTTCGTTCTTTGTTTTGTTCATTCTTCCTCTTCCTGCTGGTAACTGTCACTGCCCAGGAACTCCTGCCTTGGGGATATACAATTGTGTTTAGTGAAAGGTTATTGCATCCAGTCCACCTCAGACCTGTCCATACCCTCTTCAGCCATTTTTCGTCTTATATTTCTGTTTCTGCTGTTGCTCTTGCTGCTCTCATCTCACAGGCCCTGGGGCCAGGCTGAGCTAATTAGTGAGAGCTTGCTATATTTAGCTGGCCTGTGCTTCTCTCATCTTCTACTCTGTCTCTGGTACATCCTTCTTTTTTACCTCTAGCTCTGGGAACTATAACCAAATCATCACTACTATTGCTTTTGGAATGGGCCTGCCAGTTGACTACATTATTATCCTACTCATCAACCTTGTTCTCATACTGAAAAAGTCTTACTTTACCTTTACCAGTCTCTATATGTTATCTCCTCCTACAAAAAGGTGAGCTACTTGAATGCAGGAACTCCCTTTTTGTATTTGAATCTGCAGTGCCTGGCACACAGAAATATTTAATAAGTACTTTTTCTTTCATTCACATATAAAAATAAATTCCAAATGGATTGGTAACAAACATTTTTAAAAACCACTCACATGAAAATTTAAGGATAATGAAATGTTCTATCTTTGAGAACCTTGGAGAGATAAAAATTTAATTAAAGGGGGCAGCTAGGTAGCTCAGTGGATTGAGAGCCAGGCCTTGAGACAGGAGGTCCTAGGTTCAAATCTGGTCTCAGACACTTCCCAGCTCTGTGACCCTGGGCAAGTCACTTAACCCCATTGCCTGGCCCTTACCATTCTTCTGCCTTGGAACCAATACACAGTATTGATTCCAAAACAGAAGGTAAGGGTTTAAAAAAATATTTAATTAAAAAAAGAAATTACAAAAGAGAAGCGATTATAAAAAAATACATAACAAAAAGCTATGTATCAAGGAACAAAAGGAAAGACAGAGATAGGGAAAAAAAACAACCTCTCTTGAATAAACATTTTTGTCCTTGTCTTTCCTCTCTTAACTTCACTCTCTCAGTAAACTGATTTCTCCACATACCCAACAGCAACTATAGAGAAACTAATGAAGTTTGTATGCCTCTTCCAATCAAACTAACAATATAGTTATAGATATAGCTATATACCTTATTTTTTTCATAAATCAAATCTTTTTTTACCCCAACCACCAATATAATTTCAGAGACTCGTTCGTTTCATAGTCTACTTCCTTGGTAGTTTGGTAGATTTGGAAATTTCATCATAAGCAGTATTCTATCCACTCATATAGGAAGCAATCCCCACCTGCCTCCTTAACCCTCCTCTCGCCAGTGGTCATTCTCTTTGAGGCAGAAACTTATCCTCCTGCCAGTCATCTCCAACTGAGGGACCATGATCATGAACATGAAGGGAAATTATTTAACAGTATAGAGCTGAGGTGAAATGTAAAATGCCCATTTAGCTGTCCCACAAACTGCTACATACCCTGACATTTGAAATGTCACCATCTTGAAAGAATGTAATAGTTACAAAGTACTGTGTCCTGTTTTGAGTATGTCAGAGTGTATCCATGAGTCTTTGGAGCCAAGCAAATTTTTGCATGTGGAGGATAAAACTAACTTATAGTTTAGAGGATAGGTAGAAAGAGTTTTGGGCAAAGACATTAGTAGCACAATATGAATGAAAGGTATTAAATGTAAGAAAACCTGCCCTCCTCTGGCCTGGAGAAACAGCTCCAGAGACAAATAGTACACGTAAAACAGGATGCAAAAAGATACTGGAGCATATAATTCAAAGACAGGCAGCATAGAGTATAGTGAAAAGAAAGCCAGCCTCAAACCTAGGAAGACACTGGTTGAAGTCGTGATTCCTGACACATGACCTTGAGTAAATCATTTAATCTCTCAGTGATCAAGGTGACTCTCAAACCAGGAATTGCAGGGAAGGTGCTACATTTGTATAGGGAATTTCCACACTAGATGTTTCTATACCAAGAAAATCACAGGTACCTCTCCCTATTCCTGAAATTCTATGTATCTTAAATTACTGCAAGAGTAAAATTAAAGGGAGTAATGTTCTGTGGTAGGACTGACTGGTTAAGGGCCCATAAAGCTCTGCTCCAGTTTGAGCCCTACCCACACTACACAATTCTTGGCTGTGTGAGAGGAAAGTGGAGGGTAGGGGTGGGGAGTGAGGGGTGGGATGCAGAGGGAGGGCATCATTCTTGGCCTTGCCTCAATTGCTGCTTGCAATTTGGGAGTAATTCTGAGGGTACAATGCCAAAGAGTGTTAGAACAATCCAAATTGGTTGCTGGGCGGAGGTGGTGTGTCTAAATTCTTCTTGGATTAACACCTGTATTATTTTCCTTTTACATAGTCGGAGGAGAGAAAGGAGGCTGACTAGTGAGTTTGAAACTCCCCCAAAGTTAGCCGCACTGGACAAGTGGTCCACAAGATGGCAGCATTGGTTCCCTGAGGACCACAGCCACAGGGACAATTCAAATTCCTAATCAAAGCAAGGGTATTAAGGAGAGAGGAAGGTGATCTGCTGGGTGTAGCCCATGATGAGGGGTAAATGAGGTGACTCTTCAAGGGAAACCTTAATGAAAAAGAGAAACCTCCAGTTTTGCTCAATTTTCAAAACTTTGTTCAACAATCAAAATTTAAAAATTGAATCTTTCCACTCTATTACAAATATGAATAATATGGAAATAGGTTTTGAGCAATAATAATATATAATGCACGTATAACCCAGTGGAATTGCTTGCCAGCTCTGGGAGGGAGGAAGTAAGAGGGGAGGGAGGGCACATGTAACCATGGAAAAATATTCTAAATAAATCTTTAAAATAAATAATTAAATAAAAGTGAATCTTTTACTCCAGCAACCAACGTAATTTTGGAGATTTCATTTATTCTCACTTAATTCCTTGGTAGTTTGGTGAATTTGAAATTTCATCAATGCCAATATTTCATACACTCAGGTGGCCACCCCTGTGTGATTCTGGTCCAGATTTTATCATTAATTCTCCTTCTGAATTAGTTCTGAGTTCCTGTCTTTCTCACCCTATAAAAGTCATCTAGGTAACTCAGTGTTTAAAGTACTGGGCCTAGAATCAGGAAGACCTGAGTTAAAATTTAGCCTCAGACACTAGCTGTATGACCCTAGACAAATGTTTTAACTTCTGCCTACTTCAGTTTCTTCAACTGAGAAATGGAAATAAGAAAATCTACCTCCTAGGGTTTCTGTGGAGATGAAATGAGACAAATATATGTAAAGTCCTTAGACCAGTACCTACCTAGCTATTTGTTGGAATCCAACATTATAGGTATTTAATAAATGTATGTTTCTTCCTGGCAATGCCAAGGACTTTGGTGGCAAGAACTTTCTTTTTCCAGGACTTTAATAGATGTGACTGCTGATGAAACAGAGACTGTAGCCCTTGCAGAAACAAGTGCCAGGTAACATCTCCACAAAGATTCATTTTCCCTAGGAAAATGTCCCCAACCATTCTGTAGAATGATTTAGAACTCTACCCAAAGGGCTTTAAAACTGTGCATATCCTTTGATCCAGCAATATCACCACTAGGTCTGTATCCCAAAGAGATTTTTTTTAAAGGGAAAAGGATCTATTTATACAAAAATATTTATAGCAGCTCTTTTTGTGGTGGCAAAAAGGGAGGTCCACCAAATGTAGAATGACTGAACAAGTAAATTGTGGTATATTATTGTAATGGAATACTGCCATACTAATAGAAATGATGAGCAGGATTTCAGAAAAACCTGGAAAGATGTACATAAACTGATGCAAAATGAAGTGAGCAGAACCAGAAGAACATTGTACAGAGTAAAAACAATATTATATGATGAACATTTATGAATGACTTAGCTATTCTTAACATTAGAATGATCCAAGAAAATCCTGAAGGACTCATGATGATAAATGCCATCTGCCTTCAAAGAAAGAAATGATGGAGTCTGAATGCAGACTGAGTCATGCTATATTTCATTTTATTTCTTTACTTTTTTCCTTTACTTTTTGTTTGCTTTCTCTTTCATAAAATGACTAATATGGAAAGATATTTTACACTTTACATATATAAAATCTTTATCAGATTGCTTGCTGTCTCAGGGAGAGATAGGGAAGGGAGGAAGGAGGATAAGAATTTCACTCTAAATTTTAAAAAATAAAGATTAAAATTATTTTTTCATGTAATTGAGAAAAAAAATTAAATACATGTCTCCAAAAGTTGGGTTGGAAGCAGGGGCTGTGTGTGTGTGTGTGTGTGTGTGTGTGTGTGTGTGTGTGTGTGTGCACATGCGAATGTGTGCTCTTGCTTGGGTTGTGAATCTTGGGCTATAGCCCTCAGCATCTGAAGAGAGGAGGTGGCCATGGTTTGAATTATCTAACACATGCCTCCTCTTGTCTTTCTCAAGGTACCTTGCTGTTTCAACTAAGCAGGTTTACCTGTAGTGAAGGTGGCAACTGGTTGGCATTTGGTAGGAATAGTGGGTACATTTTTTCATGGAATTTCTTCCCTGTATGATGACTGTGGGAGGTTATGCTGAAAGCAGGGGTAAGGGCATGGGGGGCTATGTTATTCCTTGAATTCTTGGGCTTACCTTCCTGACTATAGCAGTGGCAAATCTGGATCAAAGATGGCTAGTCCATTATCTATAAGAATTGCTTCCCTGAATTATATTTGCAGAATCTAAGCCAGAAGCAGAGGTGATGGTTTGCATGGAAGTGGTGAGGGAATGCTATTCCCAAGGCTCTCAGGTTCAGGGTATTGAGCTTTCTCTATTGGTTCAGAGGAGAAGTGGTCATCAAAGTGATGGTGGTTCAATTGACAAAAGAAATCAGAGAGAGAAGAAAAAACAAATTTAAGGAATGGAGTTGAAGAAAAATATTACAAATTATTTTCCAGAACCATTGCTTAGAAGAAGTGGAACATAATAATAAAAATAGTTGACATTTATTTAAGAATACTTAATGGCTTACAAATCACTTTAATATGTTATCTTAAATTTTAAAAAATGTATTTTTAAACATTCTTTTTCATTTAAATTTTGTATTTTAAATGCTCTCTCTCAGGGCAGGTAAGTGGTAAGTGAATAGAGAGCCAAGTTTGGAATCAGGAGGATCTGGGTTCAAATCTGGCCTCAGGTACTTCTTGCCTATGTACCTGGGCAAGTCACTTAACCCTGTTTGCATAGCCCTTACCCTCCTTAGAACTGTTATTAAGATAGAAAGAAAGGATTAAAAAAATTCTCTCCCTCCCTCTTCCTTTTCCCTCACTCATTGAGAAGTCAAGCGATATGATATCAAATATACATGTGAAATCATGCAAAATATTTTTCTCTCTTAGCCATTTTTTTAGAAATCAAAAAACAAAGTACAAAAATTATACTTTAATTTGTACTCAGAGTTCATTAGTTCTCTCTCTGAAGGTAGATCATATTTTAAAATTATGAATCTTTTGGATTTTGGAATTGCCTTGGATCATTTGTATTGATCAGAGTAAGAAAGTCATTAACCTTTGATCATCATTATGACATTGCTGTTACTGTGAAGATTGAGCAAACAACAATAACAACAAAGAATTTGACAATAAAAAGCTACTATGTGTCAGGGAAGTCCAAGACATAAAATCAGAAAGCAACAATGTGAAAACAGCTATAAACAAAGCTTCAAAAAAATTGTAATGGAACCAAAGCTCAACATGAATTCCTAAAAGAGTTAGAAAGAGTTGTAGAAGAAATATTGGGAAAAGAAATGAATGATGCAAAAAAATTATGAAAAGAGAATTAACAACTTGGTAAAAAAGTTACAAAAAATACTAATGAAAATAACATCTTAAAACACAGAATTGACCTAATAGTTAAAATAGTCACAAAGTTCAATGAAGCAAAGAATTTCTTAAAAATCAAAATTGGGCAAACAGAAGCTAATGATTTCATGATCAAGTTTAGAGTGAGATCAAGAGTTTACACCAAAGCCTGAAGCAAGTCTTTAAGCTATCGGCATCTCAAGGGTCAATTGAATCATCAGGGGGAGGAGGCTCTCAGAGCTCTCAGCCCTTAGACCATCACATCATCCTCCTAGAACTGAAACTGGTAAAAACCCAGAAAATAAGCTAAAAAGAGCATCAAAGAAGGACTGAAGTTTAATAGGGTACCCCAACTTCCCAGAAGATAGAGCCTACCTATAATTAGATAGGGGAAATGAGCAAATAACAAAAAACAACACCTAACTCTAAAGAATTTTTATGAAGACAAAGAGCAAGGTACAGACACAGAAGGGGACAGTGAAAGCAAAGTCCAAAAGAAAAATATGGATTGGACACAGATTCTAGAAGAATTCAAAAAAGACTTCAAAAATCAATTAAGAGAGGCAGAGGAAAAATGGGAAAGAGAAAATGAAAGTGATGCAATGAGAAATGGGCCAATTGAAAAAGAAGAACCAAAAACTGATAGAGGAAAATCAGACCTTAACAATCAGAATTGACCACCTAGAAACTAATGATTTCATGAGAAACCAAGAAACAAGAAAGCAGGATCTAAGGAATGAAAAACAGAAAAAAAACATGAAATATCTTATTGAAAAAACAATTGACAAATCTGACCTCAGACACTTCCCAGCTGTGTGACCCTGGGCAAGTCACTTGACCGCCATTTCCTACCCTTACTACTCTTCTGCCTTGGAGCCAATATACAGTATTGACTCTAAGATGGAAGGTAAGGGTTTAAAAAAAAAGAAAGAAAAAACAATTGACCTAGAAAATAGATCTAGGAGAGACAATTTGAGAATTATTAGACTACCTGAAAGCCATGATCAAGAAAAAATCTTGGATATCATATTACAAGGGATTATCAGAGAAAACTGCCCAGAGATCTTCAAATGAGAAAATAAAACTGAAATGGAAAGAATTCACAGATCACCTCTACAAAGAAATCCTCAAATGACAATTTCTAGGAATGTAATAGCTAAATTCAAGAGCCACCAACAATTCAAATACAATGGACCTACAATCAGGATTACACAGGACCTAGTTGCTTATATATTAAAGGATCAAAAGGCATGGAATGTGATATTCAGGAAGGCAAAAGATTTGGGTTTACAACCAAGAGTCACCTATTCAGCAAAACTGAGTATACTCTTTCAGGGGAAAAAATGGACATTCAATACGATAGAAGATTTCCAAGCATTTCTGAGGAATAAGTCAGACCTAAACAAAAAATTTGAAGTCCAAACACAAGACACGAGAGAAGCCCAAAAAGGTAAATAAGAAAGAGAAAACTTAAGGGATTCATTAAGGTCAAAATATTTATGCATCTACATGGAAGGAGGATTTCTGTAATTCTCAAAAATAACTCTTATTAGTAGAGAATATAGAAGGAATTTACTTAGGAAGAGGGTGGGGAAGTAAGCTGATAATGATGATGTAATATATATGATAATATAAGATAATATGATATGTATGCAAATGTGATGATATGAAATGATATGTACATATAATATGTATGCATACGAATGATTTGTAAAAAATTCAAGGAGTGAAAGAGAGGTTTGCACTGAAAGAAAAGGGAAGGGAGAGATAGAATAGGGGAAATTATATGACATAATGAGGCATGAAAAATCATTACAGAGAAGAGAGGATAAGAGTGGTAAAAGACAATACTTAAACTTTACTCTCATCATAACTGGTTCAGAGAGGGATAAACAAGTATACTCAGTGGGGTATAGAATTTTATCACCCTACAGAGAAGAAAAAGGCAAATAAGACAAGGAAAGAGGGAAGTAATTGAAGGGAGGGAGAGATGGTGGTGGCATAAAGCAAAATACTGGTGAGGAGAAACAGTTAAAGGGAATAAAGCAAGATCCAAAGGGGATAATATGATGGAGGGCAATACACAATTAGTAATCATAATGCTGAATGTGAATGGGATTAACTCACCCATAGAATGGAAGTGGATAGTAGATTGGATTAAAAAACAGAATCCTACTATCTGTTGTTTATAAGAAACACATTTGAGGCAGGGTGACACACACAGATTCAAGGTAGAAGGGTGGAGCAGAATTTATTACACATCATTTAAAATAAAAAAGCAAGAAAAGCAAACTTGATACCAGACAAAGCTAAAGTAGAAATTGATCTGATTAAAAGAGAGAAGGAAGGAAATTATATTTTGCTAAAAGGTACTATAAACAATGAAGTAATATCATTACTAAACATCTATGCCACAAATAGTATAGCATCTAGAGTTCTAAAGGATAAATTAAAGGAATTTAAGGAGGAAATAGATAGTAAGACCATTCTAGTGGGGGAATCTTAATCTTCCCCTTTCAGAACTAGATTAAGCAAACCAAAAAATAAATAAGAAAGAAGTAAGGAAAATGAGTGAAATGTTAGAAAAATTAAAGTTAATAAATACCTGGAGAAAATTGAATAGTGATAAAAAGGAATGTACCTTCTTCTCAGCAGTACATAGTACATATACAAAGATTGACCATGTACTCAGGCATAGAAATATTTCAAACAAATACAGAAAAGCAGAAATAATAAATTCAAAATTGGGACACTAATACACTCCTGGTGGAGTTGTGAATTAATCCAGCCATTCTAGAGGGCAATTTGTAATTATGCACAAAGGGCTGTTAAAAGATTGCCTGCCCTTTTATCCAAGCATGCCACTGCTGGTTTTGTACCCTAAAGTGATAATAAAGAAAAATATTTGTACAAAAATATTTATAGTTGCACTCTTTGTGGTGGCAAAAAATTGGAAAATGAAGGGTTGTCTGTTGATTGGTAAATGCCTGAACAAATTGTGGTATCTGATGGTGATTGAATACTATTGTGGTGAAAGGAATGATGAACTGGAGGATTTCTATGTGAACTGGAATGACCTCCAGGAATTGATGCAGAGCGAAAGGAGCAGAACCAGGAGAACATTGTACACAGAGACTGACACACTATGGCATAATCAAATGCAATGGACTTTTCTACTAGTAGCAATGCTATGACCCAGGACAATCCAGAGGAGTTTCTGAGAATGAAAGCTCTCTATAGCCAGAGAAAGAAGTGTTTGAGTACAAATGCAGAAGAAAAACATTTAATTGATCACATGGTTTGATGGGAATATGATTGGGGTTTTGGCATTAAATGATTAGTCTATTGCAAATATGCAAATATGGAAATAGTTTTTGAACAATGATACAAGTATAACCCAATGGAATTGGTTGTCAGCTCTGGGAGTGGGGAGGGAAGAGGAGAGGGAAAGAATATGAATCACGTAAGCATGGGAAAATATTCTAAATAAATTTTTTAAAAGTTGGAATCATAAAAAACAATCACACCTAAAGATATAAGCTCTAAATTGCTTAGAGTTTAATATTAGTCAAAAATATATGCAGACTTTCACAATATAATCATAATATTATCAAACTTCTTTTTGTAAGGATATAGCTAATGATTTGGACTCTTCAAATAAAAAGGAATTCCCCAAGAAGTTAAATGACTTGCCAAAGGTCACACAACCAGTGACAGAAGCAGGACTTGATCCCTAGGGCTTCTTGCTTCTGAAGTCAGCTTTTCATACATTTGCTTCTTTGTTTTCTAGTACCCTTTCCCTCTATGTACAGAAGCAGCAATATTTATTAAGTACTCACATAGGCAGTCTAGGGAAAAATAAAGGTCAATTACTTCAATCATGATTGCCATTAGAAAACACATACAATTTCTCTTAATAGAAATACTGTGATGGCCTACGTCCAGAAGGAATGTCTAGATCGTTCCCTCTAGGGACTTATAATCTGAGGCTGAAGAGAGAGACAGACCCAGAGAGCCCAACTGAGCAGCTTGCCCAACAGAGATGAATCAGGGCAAAAGGGAAGGAAGGGAAGTTGGTGAATAGTAGAAGGAACCCATGAGGAGAAAGAGACATCAGAGTCCTGAAGAACCAGAGGTTTGAGTTGCCTTCTCACCATGGTAGAAGAAATAGCAATGGCTGGTCTCACAGGAGCTCTACCTGTCTTCTCAAGCATGCTCCATTTTGTGGAATCAGTGTATGATATTTCAATTCCATCCCACCATCTCATTCCACAATTTTGCTGCTACTATGTACAGTGTTCTCCTAGTTCTGCTTATTTTACCCAAAAGTATTAATGGGGAGTACAGCTAAGAAGGAAGAAGTTAATATTAATTGAATATAAGAGAAAGATATGCAAAGAGACAGAGTCAAAGTAAAAGTTACAAAAAGACATAGAAACAGAAAAAAAGAAAGAGAGGAGAGTGAGCAAAATTATTTTTAAATAAATTTTAGGGTCTCTGATTTGGGGTTCACATGAACCAATGAGATTTTCACTGAATGTATATTATTAAATCCATTAAAAGGAAAAATAAAATAAATCCAGACCCATCACAAATTATCTTGGACAAATAAGCTGAGTGGTATAAGGGGGAAAGAAGCTATTTAAGATGGTATTTAGAGTACCACAGAGACAGGTACCTGGGTTTCTCCTGTGTCTTCTTTATTTTTCTCTCTCTTTCTCCATATTTTATTTTGGCATTTCGAACTTGACATATATGAACAAACATGAACATTTCCATACAAAAAGACCACAAAAGAAGGATTGTATATGAAACTATGAATTTCTATTAAGTACAACTTATATTTTTAAAAAGAATATAATAAGTTCAACATGTTAGTTTCAAAGTTGTCTTGTCTGCCTCCCTCTGAACTTCCTTCTGTTCTCTTCTGTGCATTTAAAAGAATGCTTCAATGACACTTTTTTTCTCCTTTTCTTTTTCTACATTACTATTTATTAACTCCTCCCTTCCCCCTTTTCCCCATCATATTGAAACCCTCTCTCATAACATAGTCAATCAATGCAAGTCCATACATTGGCCATCTCCAAAAAGATGCATCTCATTCCTTACTTCAAATCCATGCATCTCTATCAGGAAATGGAAGCATGTTTTATTGTTGGTCAAGAGGGATATATATTTTTTAATTCTCGTCATTCCCTACACACCACCTACTTATCACTCTCCTGCATCTCAAAATCTTCCTGGTCCCCACTTGTCCCCTAACCAACCATCAAATTGCCACCTATTCAGTGTCTTTAATTACTGTTTTTATTTTAGAGCCAGCAATCTGACATCTGACATCTTTATTAATGGGGGGGGATGAGGAAGGCAAATGGTGAGGGGGGGTAAGAGGGAAAGAGAGAGAGAGAGAGAGAGAGAGAGAGAGAGAGACCCAGTACTAGGGAGAGCACCAGAGATACAAAACTTAATTTAATCACAGAACCCCATGCTCAATTTAACAGACACAAGGACTCAGAATGGGGTCCCTGTGCAGAGAGTGGGAGGAGCAAGCAGCCCAGAGTTCCTGGGAAAGACTTAATTGTGGATGACAATGTGTAAACAGTGGGGATGAATAGGGCTTGCAGGTGTGAGCTGCTGGGGCCTTCTTGGGGACTTTTTTCACACGAATTTCAGCCCCTTCACTGATGACCTGCTCCTCAGAACGTGATTAGTGTCAGCAGTTGAGAAACCGTTGAGAGTGTCAGGAGTTGGCACTTATGACTAGCTGGGGACAGAGGGAAAGGGAAATGGAGGGGGGCAGGGCTGGGAATGAGACTCAAGAAGGAAGAAGCTTGCTTGGAAGATACATTGGGGGTATGCCCCAGTGAGCAGGAGTGGACGTTAAAGGGGCAGTGCATCTTTTGTAGTACAAGGATTTTAGACAAAGTCTTACAGTTTCAGCAGAATGAGATTTTGTTTTAGAAGCATCTAAGGGCTCCTGCCTGTAATAAACACAGGCTGTAAACCAAGGCTTGGCATCCTCCAATCAGCTGATAAAAGAAAATGATAGGAGAACTGGAGGGGAGATGCTGAGTCTTGTTGTGACAAGGATGGCTTGGTAGGTAGGAAGGCTACCAGGATTATACTTTTCCTGTTCTTTCCAGAAAAAAAAATATTGGTCTTTAGAAGACTGGGATTCTGAGATTAGGTGAGCCTTTTTTGTTTGATGTAACTGCATTCTGGATTGAAAGGTCATTGTAGTCCAGTATGAGTCTGAGCTATGGAGATGATCCTTCAGGATTAGAGAGGAAAGATATAAGAACTGCCCAGAGGCCATTCTGAATCCCACTGTGCTATTTAGAGAGATCTGGAGATCTCAGCAGTCAGTACAATAAAATGAAAAACATTGTATTTGGAGGCGGGAAAAATCTGGGTTCAAATCCTTGCTCTGAACACTGTATGACCCTGGACGTTTCACTTAACCTATCTGAGACTCTGTTTCCTCATCTATAAAATGGAGATGCTTAGGACTACTGATCTCACAATGATGTTGCAAGAAAATCCCCCTACTGTGTCCTGGATACTATCCTAGCCAATTTAGTTCAAACTGATCTCTCCTATAAATTATATCAACCTTCATGATCTGTATCACATGATTTATCACTTATTTTTAGTATTTTGTGTTGTTTATGTATTCATATCTTTTCTCCCCAAACAGATTATAACTCCTGGAGGGCAGCAAGCTATCATATATGAATCTCTTTTCCATAGTCCCTAGTTAATCATGAGTTGAGTACTCAATGAATATTTGTTGGACAAATCTATTATTTTTTGTGACTTGAGGCCAGCTTGACAGAGATTATTTTCCTCCCCTCAGCAGTCCTCAAGAAGGAAGAAGAGAACTCAAGAAAGACTTTTTGTTTTGGGAAACAGGTAGCATCCTCTATTGGGAAGGGGGAGATCCTCCCTCTCTGTTGCTGGTCTTTATCTCCAGCCATTTTTTCAAGTTTTCATCACTCACTCACTGTGATTAGACTGTTCCATAAATTTCTCAGTCCTGCAAAAATGGAGAGATGATGTATGATTAATAAAATGAGGGCTGTAGCCTGGGATTTGAATCTCTCCCCTCCTATTGCCCTCCTCATCTTTCATGACGTCCATCAACTGACTTAGGGCATGTCACTCCCCTTTATTCAACCAAATTCAACAAACACTGATAAGTATATAGAAATGGCAAAGGACTGTGCCAGACAGTGGGAAATCAGAGATAAACATGAAATGTTGTTCACTTGTTTTTTCATGACCCCCCTTTGGGGTTTCCTTGGCAAATCATTGGAATAGTTTTCCATTTCCTTCTCTAGCTCATTTTACCTATGAGGAAACTGAGGCAAACAAGGTTAAGTGACTTGACCAAAGTCACACAGATAGGAAGTGTCTAAGGTCAAATTTGAACTTGGATCCTCCCAGCTTCAAGCTTGGTACTCTATCTACTATACCACTTAGCTGCCCAAATACAAAACAGTCTCTACATTTTAGGAATTTAACCTGCTAGTGGTGGAAGTGTGGGAAGGGGTAGTGTCCCAAAAGTCTTAGTTCAAATACCTTAATAGCTTAAACTGTGGGGACACACAATATGAGGTAGGGAATGATAGGGACAAGGAAGAGACAAAGTACTTTAGACAAAAGGAAAGAACCAGAAACATGCTGGAGCCAGGGCAAATGCTATAAATCAGAGCTTGATTTATTATGTTATCTCGACTTAAACAAGTGATGGAGAAAATGTTAATAAGGCAGATTAAACAAAAAAAAAAGATGACTTACTATTTTTTAAAACCCTTATCTTCCATTTTAGAATCAATACTGTGTGCTGATTCCAAGGCAGAAGGGTGGTAAAGGACTAGGCAATGGGAGTTAAGTGACTTGCCCAGGGTCACACAGCTGGGGAAAACTTACTATTGATTCTAAGATAGAAGGTGAGGAATTAAGAAAAAAAAAGTGTGTTATGCATACATTTCTACCGCCATGGAAGGCTTTTAAATAAAATCCACATCAAATTTAACATAGTAGTACCAATTCAGCCCTCTCCATCTATGACTTCTCTACAGCCTCTATTTTGTGTATTTTTATGGATTTCATTAATGCTATTTTCTTTCTCAACCCACTCATTTTACAAATAAGGAAACTGAAGCCCAGGAAGGGTTAAATGACTTGCCCCAGACAACACAGTAAAGAAACAAAGGTGAGATTCGAATGCTTGACTCCAGAACCTGTATTCTTTCCCTATACCTAGCTTCTTCCACTTTAGTCCTTGATTTTGCTCTGCTGTTGTCTTTTCTCCTGTCAATCTGGCATCGAGGTATAAGAAGTTGGTATTCTCGGGGAGAAGCACCCATTAGAAGGAAGGTTCTCTTGAGGCACCTTGCCTGGCTTCCTACCTAAATTAAAGCTTCTGTTTGCGATTTCACTGTCATGATGAAAACCAATAACACTGAGATCCATCAGAACATTTCTCTTTCTAACAAGAAGACAGAATACAGATGAAAGCATATGATTTTTCACTTGTTTACTTGGGTTTATGTTTGGGGGTTTTGGTTTTATAAGATTATTCACTTACAAAAATAAACAATATGGGGGGCAGCTGGGTAGCTCAATGGATATAGAGCCAGGCCTAGAGACAGGAGGTCCTGGGTTCAAATCTGACCTCAAATGCTTCCTAGCTGTGTGACCCTAGGCGAGTCACTTAACCTCCATTGCCGGCTCTTCTGCCTTAGAACCAATGAACAGTATTGATTCTATGGTGGAAGGTAAGGGATTAAAAAAAAAAACAATATGGAAATATGTTTTGCATAATAATACATGTATAACCAAGATCAAATTGCTTTCTAGCTCCAGGAAGTGGGAGGGAAGAACAGAGGGAGACAATTTGGATCATATAACTATGGAAAACTTATATGGAAATTTGTCATTACAAATTATTGGTAAAATTAATATATATATAAAAGAACATTTCTCTTTCTGCTGTTACTCATCATGAGTCTTTAGGTGATTTGAACAAAGGCACTAAGTGGGGGTACTAATCTATAAGGGGTTTGAATAGCCATTTTTTAAGAATCCTTATTTTCTCACCTAACAACAACTCTTAAGATAGAAGAGTGGCAAAAAGTAGGCAATTGGGATTAAGTGACTTGCCCAGGGTCATACAGCTGGGAAATATCTGAGGTCAAATTTGAATCCAGGACTTTCCAACTATCCCCTGTGCTACCTAGTTGTCCCCAGGCATTTCTTTGTGCTCACAATTTTGTGATAAAGATCGGTTTTAATGAGAAGAGGGAGAAAGATTCACAAAGAGTTTTCCTAAAAAAAAAAATGAGAAAGCCCTTCAGGTTTTATTCGAGGTCCTTGATGTAGCCTGAATCCCTAAGCAATGAAACATTCTGTGACTGGCAAAGTCAAGCCAAGTCCACATGTGTGCTTTGAAAACTGGCTCTGCCCCCAGGGAAAAGATGATGAGAAATGACTATACAGAATGACCCATGGCTACAGGCCCAGGTATGAAGGAAAAAATTAAACAACCCTGAAATTACTCAGGTGAAACGGGAAGAAATGCTAAGAGCATTTGCAAAGCCGAACCACGTCTCTATGACTCATTGCCATGTAGCTTGCTCAACATTTCTGGGGAGAATCTATGGATAAATTTTGGAAATCTATCTCCCCAATTTACATACACAAAAATGAGGTATGGTGATCCCTCGCCTATCACAGGAGTGATGTTCCAGAGACCCCCACATTAGGTGAAAATCCAATAAGTAGCAGCATTATATTCATTTCATTATTTCTATATATTTTAAGGCTTTATAACCCCTTTCCACTCGCCTATAAACTTTTCCACACTCTTATAAACACTGAACCAATCAATGCCCAGGATACAGAACACAGGCTGTAGTTGGTCGCTTTTCATTCCATCAGCCAATAGTGTGCTGTGTATAATCTCACGTTGGCAAACTTGTGCAAGCAGTAGTGGTGTGCTGCATTTCCGTTGTGCACAGTACAATATTCATCTGCAAAATCCTGCGATATAGAAAAAACTCCACAATACAGAATTTTATATATATATATGTATATATATATATATATATATATATATATATATATATATATATATAT
>NC_058131.1:475297259-475316845 GCF_016433145.1 Gracilinanus agilis | reverse complement strand
TTTTAAACCCTTACCTTCCATCTTGGAATCAATACTGTGTATTGGTTCTAAGGCAGAAGAGTGGTAAGGGTAGGCAATGGGGGTCAAGTGACTTGCCCAGGGTCACACAGCTGGGAAGTGTCTGAGGTCAGATTTGAACCTAGGATCTCCTGTCTCTAGGCCTGGCTTTCAATCCACTGAGCTACCCAGCTGCCTCCTATATATATATATATATTTTTAAAAACCCGTGATACAGTGAAGCCATGATAAGTGAACTGCAAGATAGCAAGAGCCGACTGTATATGATTCACTAATGAATAGAAATCAAAGATTATTTTAGGATAATAAGATTAACAAATTTGGGGATTATAGATTTAGAGCTTAATGGTTACTCTGGGGTCATCTAGTCCCACATTTTCACTTTACAACTGGAGAAACTGAATCCCAAAGAACTTATGTAACTTGCCCAAAGTCATAGGGTAGTCAGTGGCAGAGCTGAGATTTTTGAGCCCTCTGGCATTAAGTTCATTTCTGTTTTCTTTTCTTTACCTAGGAACAAATCATGAGATAATAATATCAAAAGAAAGAAAATATTTAAACTGCTTTACAACTTTAAAATACTTTAAAGTTCTTTAAAGTGCAGGCCAGTCAGCACTATATAATGTTAGCAGTTTATTATTATTATTATTAATTATATGTGAAGAATACTGAGACATTTTCCTATTTTTTGGCAATTTTTAAAATCCTTACTTTATGACCTACTAATAACTCTGAGAAAAGAGCTAGGCAATGGGGCTTAAGTGACTTGCCCAGGGTAACATGGTTCAAAAATGCCTGATTTCAAATATGAACCCAGGTCCTCCCAGTTCCAGACCTGGTGATTGTAAGATTTAACTTAATATCAATAACTCCAAGTATTAATTTTATAAAGTTTATTAATAATCACTTGAAGTAGAAGAAATAAAAAAATAGAAGTTCAAAGCCTAATTTTCTAACTAAAGTAAGTTCATGTGTAAATTCTCCTGCCTGGCTCAAAGTCAGCTTCAGGAGCCGTATTTAGGGAAAGCGAGAGAGAAAGAGAGAGAGAGAGAGAGAGAGAGAGAGAGAGAGAGAGAGAGAGAGAGAGAGAGAGAGAGAGAGGTGAGAGGGGGGCAGGGTCACACCAAAACTTTATTCTCCCTACATTCACACTTAGCATAAACACGCAAATGGGATGCTGGGTAAGAGAGTCCTGAGGAGCAAATTCTATCCACATAAGCTCTATCCACTCTGCTCTCTAGCTACTCTGGTAATGCTTTTAAAAGCTCTATCAGTCTTTTTATTTTTGAAGTGACAAAAGTTTCACTCAAAATGGGCCAGTGTGAGAGAGCTCCAAACACCTTTCGTGAATCAGTAGGATAGGGACAAGCTGTAGATCTTCCTCTTGCCCTTTTCCCTCTTCCCCCTACCAACTCCCTTAGGAAAGCAAAAGTCAGTTGCTTCTCATGCATTTGCTTTTTTTTTTTTTTTTTTAATTTTAATCCTTACCTTCCATCTTAGAATCAAGACTTTGTATTGGTTCTAAAGCAGAAGAGCAATAAAGACTAGGCAATAGGGATTAAATGACTTGCTGATGGTCATACAACTAGGAAGTATCTGAGGTCAGATTTGAACTCAGGTCCTCCCAATCTCTAGACCTGACTTTCTACCCATTCAGCGACCCAGCTGCCCCTGTATCCATTTACAATTAGTGTAGCAAGACTAAGAAACTTGGCAATTATGGTTCCAGAGCTAGGAGTGACCTAAGCAGGCATCTAGTCTTATACTCTCATTTTACCGATGAGGAAACTGAGGTGCAAAGAAGTTCAGTCTGTTGTCTACCGGGTTTTGGGCTATGCTTGACAATCTACTTCTTTCATGCCAAGGTGAACCTACGAGGGCAAACAGGATGTGTTCTAGTGTCTTGTTAACTTCACCCTTTGGTCTCTTGGCCAATAGCCTGGTGCTAATGAGGCCAAGCCAGTCTGTTTGAGCCTGCTGTCATCCAGTGTACTTTGCTTAATTATAAGAACACAAAATGTGCTCAAGGCCTGGTCAGACAGGTGACAGCTTGTGGTATTCCACTCCTGGCACATACTTGCATGATGGTGGGTCTTTAAGACTTTCATAAAAGGCAGCTGATTTATCTTCTCCCATGACAAATAGGGAACAGGAAGTCACAGAAGAAATAAAAGACTGAAAGGCACATCATCAACTGGAACTATGAGTGCAAAATAGATCTTATGGCCCCCAGAAATGTACACATTCTATTGTTGTTCAGTTGTTTCCAACTCTTTTTGACCCCATCTGGGATTTTCTTGGCAAAGATACTGGAGTGGTTTGCCATTTCCTTCTCCAGCTCCTTTTACAGATGAGGAAACTAAGGCAATCAGGATTAAGTGACTTGTCCAGAGTCATATAGCTATTAAGTGTCTGAGGATGGATTTGAACTAAGATCTCTGACTACAGACCCGATGCTTCTTCTAGAGTGTCACTTGTCTGCCATATTAAATGAAAGTTTTGATATGGAGAAGAATGGAATAGAAGCTATTCATCTAGAAATATTCTTAGAAAAGGAGGTACATTGTATTATCCTCTGGATAATCAGAAATGGTCAAAATATGGCATTAGAAGTGGTAGGGCAGAGATATAGCTAGTGATTTTTGTACCCAGTGCAAATGGCATGAAATATTCCATGAAGAAGATCACAGACAGGTAGAGGAAGCCAAATGGAGCTGGACTAGGGAGGAGGTCAGTTGAGGTACAGCAGATAGGGAGGGGTAGAGAGAAAGTACATGCTATCTCGTAGCTTATCTTAGTTAATTAGTCTTTCTAGGGAGATGATAAAACCTGATGTTTTCAAGTGTCTTAAGGTCTACCAGGGCTACAGGCACCACAAAATTCAGAGCTCTGGGTCAAAGTCATTATTGCCCTTCTCTAGTTATGGCTGTGACAGTGAGGCTTTGCCAAAGAGCTACCTCTGAATTGGAATCTTTACTAAGAACCTCCTGCTTGCTATGGAAAAAGAATTCTTAGATCTCCTATCTCTCTATAAATGAATTGAAATATAAATAAGATGAGAAGAGGCCCATTTATTGAGATCGTTTGGAGTCTTCACTTATCTTTGGAACCCAGAAAAAAAGAGGAAAATGAAAGCCCCAAATTAACAGAAGAGTCAAATAAACCTCATAAAGAAAGGTAGAATGACAATTTGCTCTTGTTTGGTACCAAGAGACCAATCTCCTCTAAAATGAGGCTGCCTATGATGCTTCAAAGTCGATTTTGATTCATTCTTTTAGCTTAAGCAATTCATTTGTAAGCTTCTCTTTTAAAATAGGGGCAGTTAAGTGACTTAGTCTATAGAGTGCTGTGCCAGGAATCAGGAAAACCAGAGTTCAAATCTGTCCTCAGACGTCAAGTTGGCTATGTGACCCTGGGCAAGTCATTTAACCCTGTTGGCCTCAATTTCCTCATCTGTAAGATGAGCTGGAGAAGGAAATGGCAAACCACTCCAGTATCTTTGCCAAGAAAATCCTAAATGGAGTCATGAAGAGTCAGACAAGACTCAACAAGGAAGAACTTTTAATATGCCAGGGTCTTGGTAGAGGAGGAACATGTATAATCAGTCATTGACTTCAAGAACTTGATTTCTGGATAGTGAACTAAGAGAGAATGGGAGTTCTGATTTGGAGAGGAATGGAAGGGAAAGCTATTCCTCTAGAATTCTTTTTAGAAAAGGAGGAAGAACTTGTTAAAGAGGGCAGGTCTGGGTAAGATGGTTCTGTAAGTTGCATGAAAATAATAGGAAAGAGGAGAGAGATTACCTACTTTAATAATTATGCATAGATTATACTTGATGAGAGGTGGCAGAATGCATAATCCAATGCTCAATGCTAGAGGCAAGAGTAATTGAGGAAGAAAGGAAGCAAGTAAGTATTTTATGAGGCACTACTATTCTCCAGGCACTGTGCTAAGTACTTTATCAATATTATCTCACATGATCCTCACAACAACCATGAGAAGCAGATGCTATTATCATTCCCATTTCAGAGTTGAGGAAACTGAGTCAGAGAGCATTTAAGTGATTTGTTTAGGGCCACACAATTTGTGTCTGAGGGCAGATTTGAACTTGGGTTTTCCTGACTTCAGGCCCAGTACTCTACCCACTGTGCCACCTAGCAACAGAAATATAGCTGGCTGAAGGACCACTTAAACAATCTTAATATAGTATCTTTGCATCTATCAGCTCTGGTGTTTCAATTCCTTGCACTATCAATCTCACCATCTTCTACCTGATCTGACTGACTTCCTGTTACTAGGAGATACCCCACTTGCCCATAGCATCTTCTTTGTCTCCATCCCTGACACCCAGGTCTCATGGATTTGTAGAATGTTGGAGATGGGAGGGATAGAGATCATTCAGTCCAACTCTCTTACTTTATAGATAAAGAATCAGAGGATCAGAGAGACTAAAGGATTTGTCCAGCTAAGTTGTTAACAGACCAGAAGACTAGAAGACAAGACTCCAGTCACCAGTTCCAGTATACTCTTTCCTCCACAAAAGAAGATTACTGTCCTGGAAAGCTATTTGCCTCTAAGAAATAGCCTCACCAGAAAACAGTTTTGAGGCAAGCTATTCAACCAGGTTCAGGGTTTGAGCTTTTGGCAAAAGTACTTTATAGATCATTGTGGAGGAAAGAACATTGGCATGAAAGTTAGAATGACTAGTTTTAGTTCTAGATAATTAATTCTGTGACCCTGGATAAGTCCTTTCACCTTTCTGGGCTTCTTTCCTCATCTGTAAAATGAGAGAATTAGGTTTGGGGATCTCTAAGGTACCTTCCAGGTCTGACTTTATTGATTCCTATAAAATGGTGAATACCAGAGTCTATGTAGGTTCATAGAATTCTAGAGTTGGTAGGAATCATAGAGATCCCTTTATTCTGCAGATGAGCAAACTGAGGCTCAAAGACTTTATATCTCATTTGCCAGGATGTTTGGTTTTGCCCAGTTCTTCTACTTCATTTTTAGGTACTTAATTTCCTCTGTGTGGAAGCATAGTTGGCACACCCCAGAGGTGAGAATTACTAATTGGAAGTGGTGGCAGGGAAATCCCCAACCCTGCCCCCTTCCAGAACAATGGAAGAGAATAATGGCTGGGTGGAGGGTGAAGGTGGGGGTGGGGGAGAAGGTTAGAGACCTTTCAAAAATGGAAACCAGATGAGCAGTTCAAAAGGTAGCGAATTCTTCACGGGAGCCCTCCTTTGTTGGGACTGTTTGTGGCGGGAGCAGCTGGACAGCTTTCTTCCTCGCCCTGACAGCATCTACAGCGTGGACACGGATAACTGCATTAGATGCACTCGGCTCCTTTCAATAAAACACTCTTCTGGAGTTACAATAGAGGAAAAATGGCAGCAACTTAAGGTTGAAGTGGCGATCTCTCCTCTCCCCGCTCTTCCCTTTTCTCCCCTGACCCCTCCCCATCTACCCCCTAGTGAAATCATCCGGAATTCATTCTCATGATTCAACTAATCAAAGTTTAGCCACTGTGTTGTTAAAAAGAAAAGAAAGAAAAACCGGCTCTTTTAGTTCACTTCCACAGGAAATGATGACCTGGTGAGAGGGGAGTTCTCCCTTAACTGGTTAGGACTCAGTATGTATAGCTGGTAACAAGAAGTATCGTCCACGGGAGGAAGTATTTTTGAGACGTTATCTGACTCTGGGTCTCTTTCTGGGTCTTTGTCTCTGTCTGTCTGTGTCTGTCTGTCTGTCTCTCCCTCCCCCCCCCTCCCCGCCCCTCCCTTGCCTGTCTGTCTGTCTTCTCTCCCTTCCTTTCTTGTGCATAACCTGTGGCTCCCACAAACCCCAGCTCCTGCACAGGTATTTAAGGTACTATAGCATGAGACAGTCTTTATTTTACCCCATGGAAAATGCATATGATGCAAAGGACTCAGAAATACATAAAGTACTCAAGTAAGCCAATAAACTCCTTCTGGAAATTAAATATACTTTAAGGCTGGGGGTGTTGCTGAACAAGCTGTCAAAACCCTTTCTGAACAGACCTGAATGGTTTAAGTAACTCATGTGAATAGGAAGGTCCAGCTCTCCTGACACACCTACCTCCAAACCCCAGTGACATGTCGCCAGTTTTCCTATAGGAGCCACATTGAAAATCCTTATCCTTCTTTAAGAAGTACATTATTGAGTAAATCTCTCTCTAGGTCAGAGAGGACACAAGTGTTTTTGTGTCAAGGATGCCTTTGGCCATCTGCTGACGTCTATGGACTTTTCAGAATAAGTTTTTAAAAAATCATTATTGAAAGAAATGCTTAAATTGGTAGTATGCATTGGGGGTGGGGATATAGTTTTTTCCCCCATTTAAATTCATGGACTTTCTGAAATTTAGCCAATGGCCCTATTAAGAATCCCTGTACTGAGATGTTGATGCCTGAACTCAATAAATAGGCAATTCTTAAATTTCAGATAATCCTCAAGGTGACCACTCTGTCATGTGCTTCTGCAGGAATTCTATCAATGGTACCCTGACACAAATAAACATGTATTTACATTGTGCTGAGTGTGACTCAAAATGATTTTTTAAAAAGTCACTTTGTATGTTCATTTCCTAGTATGGTACATTTTTAGTTAAAGCAAATAAATTTGTATTTTTTGTCAAGAGCCAAATTATATAATACAGATATAGAGTACAGATATAATATAGTGTATTATATATTATATGTTATAGAAAGTAATATAGTATAGAAAGCTAAGGTTCCCTCGCTGCATGTCTCCCCTGCAATACCATGTTAACATTTGTCCTTCCCTCTCTCTCTGATTACTATTCTAGAGAATCTTTGACAACATCAGCAATCACATCAGGCATACCCTGCATAGTGTCTGTGGTAGGCCATTTTTGTCAAGAGTATTCTTCTGAAGTAGCTTGATAAACTTGTGGATTTATGTTTTAATATGGATGATACACGCTTTAAATTTTAAGATAAGAAAAAGAGCAGGCAATCCAAGTCATAATGAGTATGTTGATAGTAGGAATAGTTCTCAGGGTCTTCAGTGTTCTAGTGGGAGGAATAAACTAAAAAAGAAGCAACTAAAATAGACTGCCTCAGTTCTGATTGATATCCATCCCTATTTCGTTTTGTTGGTTTTTAATTTGTAGTTTAAAAGTTTAGGGACTGATTTTTTTAAAAAATTAAATTTTTAGTTAAGTTTCAATAAAAATAATGACAATCTGGACAGATCTAACTCAGGCCACAAAAAAAAAAACAATGAAAATGTCTTTATTCATAACAAAGGATAATAAAGATACAATTCCTAAGGTTAAAAAGAAAGTAACTGGAATAAAAAAAAAAAGCTATTCCCCTCCAGTTTCACATTCACCATGGCAACTAGCCATGGTAGGTTGGAAAAAGCAGTAGGAATTTCCTAAAATCTTTGATATCAATCCCTCATTGGCTGGTTCTTTTTTGTTTCGGGTGGCAAGGAAACCAAGCAAGTTTGAGTCCCACTCTGTATAGCACAGTGACTGGCACATAGTTAGCTCTTAATAAAAGCTTACTGCTTGCCTGCCAAAAACAATATTTCTACTACCTTAAAAGGAAATCAGTCCAACCTATGTAAACAGGTGCTACTCCTACCACATCCCACCCCTTAGTGTCAAGGTCCCCAAAATATTGTAGGGACTATCCACCCCTAAAATCACCTTAAAACAATCCTAGCATAAGTAGCCCTGGTGAGGCATTTGATACAAATAATAAAACATAAAATACTTCAAGCTATTTTTTTTAAAGCATGGTTCATACAGTGGTGGTGGGGAGGGCGTAAATGTTGGGCCTCTTGGAATAAAATAAAACATGATAGCCATGAATAGGACTAAAAACACAAGGTTCAGAGCATATAAGATACCTCTAACATTTTCACCAGTCCACATTATAGATCTAAGTCATAGTGTTAAGGTAGCTAAAAAGTAATAGACATCTTACATGCAAACTGTCCTGGAATCTGAGTTGATAAGAGGATTGCCCTCATGCTAACCCACTAAATGTTCTCTGGCTCATCAGCCCAAGCCTTTTTATCTCTATGAGCCTCATTAGAGAGATGGCACAAAATGTTGGCTCCTTGAGAGTTTCCACTGATGGTCTATCTTCCTGTACTGTGAAGTTTGAATAGAAATTCACATTCAGCTTCATTTAAGAACTCAAGATTTTTACCAAATAAACCAAATCAACCCCTTTCTTTTGGGTGAACTCTTGTTTACGAGATTATTTGAAAAAAGCTTCATTTCTCCCCTATCATAGAAATAAAAAACAAAGCACTTTCTAATTCTACCCCTTCAGTTCCTCCAAACCCTTTCTAATGAATTTTCAGACCCATAGTTGGGGGAAAAGAAACTTGACAATAATGGAGGACCTGAACTTTTCCTAGATTGAATAGAACTTATAAAGAAAGCAGACAACCCAAAGTCCAAGAGGGGTCTCTGTCTCTTAATTAACAACCAAAGCACTTATTTATTCCATGTTATTCTAGGTCACTGGGCAACCTCAACTACTTAGTCTCCATAGCCCTCCTACCTCAGTCTCCAAAGTTTGCTAGAGTGAAAACTGGGGGCTAGCAACTACTTAAAATAATAAGAACACAATTTTAGTCAGTCAGTTATTCAGTTATCAAATATTTAAGTGCTGAATATGTACCAGGCACTGGTGCTAAATCTTACAGATACAAGGAAAAGCAAAAAGGCAAGGACCTCACAGTCTAAGGGGGAAGAGTATATATAAACAACTATGTATAAACAAGCTATACCCACAAGAATAAATAATCAACAGAGGTAAGATATTAAGATTAAGGGGGATCAGGAAATCATTAGTGTTTAAGGTGAGATTCTACCTGAGATTTTAAAAGAAGCTAAGAGGCAGAGATGAAGGCTCCAGGCATGAGGAAAAAATCAGTGAAAACAGTTTAACAAATCAGTGTCATTAGATTAGAGTATATGCTTGTAAGGGACCTTGGAGTTCAACTCCTTCATTTTAGAGATTAATTAATCAATAAGCATTTATTAAATGCTGATTATGAGCTGAGCAATATGCTAGGTGCTAGATTTACAGGGAGAAAATGAAATAGTTCCTGTTCTCGAGGTGTTTCTATTCAATCAGATGAGGCCAAAGGAGATTGGGTGACATGCCCAAGCTTTCATGGATAATATGACACCTGAGTTCTACATGATTATTTAGTAATCTTGAGCAAGTGACATAGATGTCTCTGACCCTCAGTTTCTCTATCTGTAAAGTTAGGGATTTGAACTTGACAATTTCTAAGATTTTTTCTAGATCTAAACCTTGATAATTTTTTAAATAGATTTTATTTCTATCTTTTATTTTTACATTGCCCAAGTTTCTCCTTGTATAATGTACTCTCTCCCTGCCTCCTCTCACCCAGAGAGTCATCTCTTATGGCAAGGACTTAAAAAATTGAAAAAATAATTCAGCAAAATCAATCAATACATTGAAAAAAATCTGGCATCATATGTGTTATTCTACACATGGACATCCAACCTCTGCAAGGGATTGGAGAGTTTTCTTCTCAAATCTGTTTTTTTGAAATTGAGCATTTTTATAATTTGCAATATTCTTTTTTATAGTTTTGTAGTTATTTTCATTTACATTGTTGTAGTGTAGTCATTGTCTATTTTTTTACACTATTTATTTCACTTGGCACCATCTAAATGTCTTTCCATATTTTTCTGTAAAATTTTTTGCTGTTTCTTGTAGATTGATAATATTTCTTTGCATTATTGCCTCATCTGTTTAGCCATTCCCCAATCAATGAGCATCAACTTTGTTTCCAGTTCTTTGCTAACATCAAAAATGTTACTATAGATATTTTCCTATACCTGGATTCTTTTGATTTATCAATGATCATGGCTAGCAGTAGAATCACTGATATAGGTGAATATTTCAGCCATTTTATTTGTCCAATTCTAAATTGCTCTTCAGAACGATTGCTGTAGTTCACAACACCACCAAAAACTCATTAGTGTGCCTTTCTTTCCACAACTCCTCTAACATTAATTAATCCCATCTTTTGTCATCTTTGCCTGAGTAATAGATATGAAGTGAAACCGCATTGCTTTGATTTGCATTTCTCTTGTTATTAGTGATTTGGAGCATTCATAGAACAATTAATAGTTTGCAGCTCTTCTTTTGAGAACTGTTTGTGTAAATCTTTTGACTACTTATTTCTTTTTCTCTTCCTTTTTTAACTTTGTAAATTTAAAAAATTACACATAGAAACAATTTTTGACAATTTTTTTCTGAAATTTTGCAATTCAGATTCTCTCCCCACCCTGGGGCTAAGTAGTCTGATATAGGCTAGACTAGTACTTTCATGCAATAAATATTCCCATATTTCTCATGTTTTGATAGAAGACACATATCACGAATATTTAAAACCTCATGAAAGAAATAAAGTGAATGATGATATCCTTTGATCTGCACTCAGATCCCAACAGTTTCTTCTTTGGATGTGGATAGCATTTTTCATCATGTGTCCCTTGTAGATATCTAGATAACATGCTTTGTTGTTAATAGTTTAGTCCTCAGCTGTATTTCGTCATACAGTATTTCTGTTACTTTATACATACACTGTTCTGGTTCTGCTCATTTCACTTTGCATTGGTTCAGGTAAGTCTTCCCAAGTTTTTCTGAACTCATTCTATTTGTCATTTCTTATGGCAAAATAGTATTCCATTACAAGCATATACTACAGCATATTTGGCCATTCTCCAATTGTTGGATACGTTCTCAGTTTCCAATTCTTTGCCATTTCAGAGAGAGCTGCATGTACATATAATTCTTTTTTTCCTTATTTCTAATCTCTTTAGGATATAGACCCAGTAGTGATATTATTGAGTCAAAGTATGTATATAGTTTTATGGCCCTTAACAAGTGAGTGGTTCTCCATGGCTCTCCAGAATGCTTGTATCAGTCCACAATTCTACTAACAGTGTATTAGTGTCCCAATTTTCCTACATTCCTTCACATTTATCATCTTACTTTTTGGCCATATTGGTCAATCTGATAGGTGTGAAGTAGTATCTCAGAGTTGTTTTAATTTGCGTCTCTAATCAATAGTGATTAGTAGCATTTTTTCAAATGACTATAGAAAGTTTTAATTTCTTGTTCTGAGAAATTCCTGTACATCTTTGACCATTTACCAATTAGGAAATGCTTTGTATTCTTATAAATTTGAGTCAGTTCTCTATATATTTGAGAGAGTAGGCCTTTGTTAGAGATATTCACTATAAAATCCCTGCCCCTGCAATTTGTTATTTCCTTTCTAATCTTGGTTGCATTGGTTTTGTTTGTACAGAAACTTTGTAACTTAATGTAATCAAAATTATCCATTTCATTTTTTGTAATGTCCTCTATGTCTTTTTTGGTCATAAATTCTTCCTTTATCCATAGGCCTGATGGGCAAATTTTTCCATGCTCCCCTAATTTGTTTATGGTGTCACCCTTTATTTCTAGATCAAGTGTCCATTTTATCTTGGTATTGATTTTGGTCTTTGCCCAATTTCTGTCACACTGTCTTCCAGTTTTCCCAGCAGTTTTTTTTAAAAAACCCTTGTACTTCGGTGTATTGTCTCATAGGTGGAAGATTGGTAAGGGTGGGCAATGGGGGTCAAGTGATTTGCCCAGGGTCACACAGCTGGGAAGTGGCTGAGGCTGGGTTTGAACCTAGGACCTCCTGTCTCTAGGCCTGACTCTCACTCCACTGAGCTACCCAGCTGCGCCCCCCAGCAGTTTTTTTAAAACTTCTTTTCCTAAAAGCTTAGATATTTGGGTTTATCAAAAACTAGGTTACTATAGTCATTAACTACTATGTGTTGATTACTTAACCTATTCCATTGGTTCACTACTCTATTTCTTGGCCAAGATTGTTTTAATGATTGCCACTTTATAGGATAGTTTGAGATCTGATACAGCTAAGCTTCCTTCATATTTTTTTCATTAATTCCCTTTTGTTCTTCTGAATGAATTCTGCTATTAATTTTCTAGCTCTATGAAATAATATTTGGGTAGTTTGGATGATATGGAACTAAATAGGCAAATTAATTTTGGGTAGGATTGTTATTTTTATTATGTTGGCTTGGCCTATCCATGAGCATTTAATGTTTTTTCCAGTTGTTTAGGTCTGATTTTATTTGTGTGAAGAGCACTTTATAATCGAATTCATATAGTTGCTGGATTTGTTTTTATAGGTATACCTCCAGATATTTTATAACATTTACAGTTATTTTGAATGGAATTTCCTTTTCTCTCTCTTACTATTGGGCTTAGTTGGAGGTAAATAGAAATGCTGATGATTTATGTGGGCTTATTTTGTAGCCTGTAACTTTGCTTTGTTTTTTTGGTTGATTCTCTGGGATTCTCTATATTATACTATTATGTCAGCTGCAAAGAATGCTACCTTTCTTTCCTTGTTGCCTATTCTAATTCCTTCTAATTCTTTTTCTGCTCCTATTGTTATAGTTAACATTTCTAGTACAATATAAAATAGTGGTGATAAGGGCTTCACCCCTGATCTTATTGAGAAGGGTATTTCAATTAATCTCCATTAGAGATAATGCTTGCTAATAATTTTAGATAGATGTCATTTATCACTTTAAGGACAGCTCTATTTATTCTAATATTTTCTAGTGTTTTTATAAGATATGAGTAGTATATTTTGTCAAAAGTTTTTTATACAATTATTGTTATAATCCTTTGGATCCCTTTTTTAAATTGGTATAGTTAATTATGCTTATAGTTTTCTTAATGTTGCACCATCCCTACATTCCTAGTATAAAACCCATCTGGTCCTGGTATATGAACCCTACAATATAATGCTATAATCTCCTTGCTAGTATTTTATTTAAAAATTTGGCATCAATGTTCATTAGGGAGATTGGTTTATAATTTTCCTTCTCTGTTTTTTATCTTTCTGGTTTTGTTATCAGTATAATATTTGTGTCATAAAAGGAATTTGGAAGGATTACCTCTTCCCCTGCTTTCCCAAATAATTTATATAGCATTGAGGTTAATTGTTCTTTGAATATTTGGTAGAATTCATTTGTGAGTCCATCTGGTCCGAGGATCCTTTTCTTAGGGAATTCTTTTATGTATTGTTCAGTTTCATAATCTGTGATATGTTTGTTTATTTTGGGTAGTTTGTTAATCTGGGTAGTTGATGTTTTTGTAAATATACCTCTATTTCACTTAGATTGTCAGATTTATTGGCATATAGCTGGGCAAAATGACTTCTTATAATTGCTTTAATTTCACTTTTTCATTTTTGATACTGGTAATTTGCCTTTCTTTTATCATTTTAAAAATCAAATTAACCAATGGTTTATCTATTTTATTTATTTTTTTCCACAAAGCCAGCTCCTTGTCCTATCTATTAGTTCCAAGATTTTTCTTGCTTTCAATTTTATTAATCCCTTCTTTGATTTTTAGGATTTCCAATTTTGGGTTTAATTGAATTTTAAAAATTTGTTCTCATTCTTTTTTAGTTGTATGCCCAATTAATTGATTTTCCCTTTTTCTATTTTACTGATGTGACCTTTTAGAGATATAAGTTTCCTCCTGAATAGAGCTTTGGCTACATTCTATAAATTTTGGTATATTGCCATCCTCATTGCCATTTTTTAAATGAAATTGCTGATTATTTCTCTGACCCTTTCTATGACTCATTCATTCTTTATGATGAGATTAATTTATCTTCCAGTTAATTTTTAGTCTTTCTGCTGCCCTTTGTTGAATGTAATTTTTATTGCATTGAGTTGACTACTTATATCTCAAGGAATAGCTAAACCCTAGCTGCTTCTTCTTTTTTTAAAACCTTACCTTCCATCTTAGAATCAATACTAAGCATCAGTTCCAAGGCCAAGAAGTAATAAGGGTTAGGCAACTGGGTTTAAGCGACTTGCCCAGGGTCACACAGCTAGAAAGTATCTGAGACCAAATTTGAACCCAGGACCTCTCATCTCCAGGTCTGGCTCTCTATCTATTGAATCACCTAGCTGCCCTCCTAACTTTTTCAATTTCAGTTTTATTCACATTACTAACAATTAGGTACTCGATAATTCAAGACCATCCATCCCCAGACTCTGGACATTTTGACTACTTTCCCCCCCCCCAGACCTAGAATTTTCCCCCTCCTCATCTCTACTTTCTGCTTTCCTAGGCTTCCTACAAGTTCCTGCTAATATCTCTTCTTCTTCAAGAAGCCTCTCCTGAATTCCCTTCATGCTAATGCTTTCCTTCTGTTCTTAACTCCATATTATTTTGTATATATCTTGCTGCTACATAACCATTTACACATTATCTCCCCTCTAGTCTGTGAACTTCTTGAGCTCAAGGACTATATTTTGTATCCCTACTGTTCAACATGATTCCTGGTACATAGTAGATGCTTAATTAATAATTGTTTATTGACTGGCTGATTACACATGTGTTTTATCTGAATTTGTGTAGATGGGTTATATAATGGGAACTGCATTTTTGTTTTCTTTTATTCATTTTTCACCAAATTTTTTAAATATCAAGGTGGAGTTAGTTTGAGTTTGGAAATGTTAGGTTAAATAAACATTAATTTAGTGGGTTAGGAACAAACAGGGCTTTTAGAAACCCAATTCTTGCCAAGCCATACTCTTCAACATAGCAGTTTTTCCATGTGTTTTCCACAGGTAGAAAGAGTTGAACTCAAACAATCAGCCAATGAGATAACATGCTGACCATGTAATTTATGCTAGAATAATCTGTGTTAAAATATATGTCTACAAACATAAGAATATGTGCATGCAAATACTTCTCTTAAAAAAAAAAAACAAACAAACCCTTACATTAGATCTTAGAATCAATACTAAGTGTTGGTTCCAAGACAGAAGAGTGATAAGGGCTAGACAATTGTGATTAAGTGACCTGCTCAGGGTCACACAGCTAGAAAGTATTTGAGGCAAGATTTGAACCCAGGACTTCCTATCTCCAGGTTTGACTCCCTATTCACTGAGCTACCTAGCTGCCCCCACACAAATACTTCTTAATCCATGTGAGGGCTCTGTGGATGAACTGCAATCGTTTCTAAGTTTTAATAGATGGCTTACATGAATTTCTATGACTGAAAAAATGCCACTTGATAGCCTTTGTTTTGTATTTTTTTTAATCCTTGTATTTGTGCAGTTTTGTGTCCTTTTTGTAGGGAAGAGTGGGTAGTTTATTTGAGAAAATAAATAATCTCAGTACTTTCTTTCTTATGTCTCTTGTAAAGGCGTGGAATACTGTAGACTGATCAGGCTTGATTCCCTTTCCCAGAGGGAAGATATAGTTTATGTTGATAGAAACAACCAAAGTAAGTGGTAATCACATGGGTATAACCACTGAGCTTGGAAGAAATTGTATCAATCTTATTTGGCTTACAATTGAAGGTGCCTATAAAATGTTTATTGATTGAATAAACTGCTCTATTTCTGAGATTTTCTCCCTATGGACTGCAGGTTTATTTACTAAAATATAAAGGACTCTTAAGATGAAGGTAGGGAGCTTACCAGTTCTTAGTTTGGCTGTGCCTCTTTGCATCCAAGAATTAGGATACGAGTTTGGGATGTGGGTGTTCTTGAGGCATGATTGGCAAATATCTTGACTGTATTCTTTGTTCTTATAACAATATATTGTAGTTTGGTAAGTTCTCTGAGTATGATCTATGCCTCTTCCTTCCAATCAATACATGAATCATTACATTGGCTAGCCTTTGATGATGTCTTTTTCCAAACTCAGCTATGAGGGTCCTTGGAGAATAGACACACCCAGTGAGTCACTAAGCTCATAATCAAAGCCTCTTCAGTTGGTAGGACTTGTCAGACCTTGTGTTCTACTCGCAGGGCCCATAAGGACTCAGGGTCACTTATGTGCTATGATGAGGCATTAGGGTAGGACTTTAGTGGAGGGAGTACAAAGACACACATAGATGCAAATGAACTCATAGGAATACATGAATGTATATACAAAGGCATACAATAAACTAATATGTTTATGTTAAGGAATATATATATATATATATGTATATCTATAAAAGTATGCACATATTGAAAAGTATATAAAGTACATACATTTGGCACACAAGTGAACCCATTAAAAAAAGATTTACTCACATATTCAAATTTTTTCTTACACAGCTTTTGTTTTCTCTATTTGCCCCTGTAACCACTATATCTTGTAATTTAATTTTCATTGCTAAAAGGAACATTTAAAAAAACAAGGGCTTTTTTTTGTTTGAAATATAATTAAGCAAAGAAATCCCAATGCAGAGACAACATATGTAACACTCTGCTCCCATTGTCCTACACGTCTCTTAAGAGGAGGGGAGAATTTTTATTATCTACTCTTTGGGATGAAGATCCAATCCTAGGATGGTAGAATTGGAAGCTGCCTAGTTCAAAGGCCTTATTTTATATCTGAGGAAAGTGTAGTCTTAAGGCAAGTTAAATGACTTGTCCATTGCCATAGGTCAGTGATGGTGAACCTGTGGCATGGGTGCCAAAGATGACATGCAGAACACTCTCTATGGGCACTTAGCCACCCCCTCCCAACCCCCAGAGTTTGTTGCTAGAAAGGCAGAGGGACTTGGGCAGAGCTGCTCCCTTCCTCCTCTCCACTGTGCCTGTAGACATTTTTTTACATCTGCCTCCCCTCTGCCCAGAAGCCCAAAGGGAGTGCACAGGGGAAATATGGACAGTTCATAGGTGGCAGAGCTAGAGGGGAGTGGAGCACTCAGGCCACTCCCCTTCCCCTCTCTACACTCCCTGAGGACATTCCTTACTTCACCAGCCTCTCCATCCAAAAGCCCAATGGGAGTGCTTTCTTCCTCCCCAATGGGGTAAGTGGGGGCAGGGCATGCCCAATATGTTGGGGTGGGGCCCAGCATTTGGTATCTAAAAGGTTCATCATCACTACCATAGGTACTAAGAAGCAAGATAGAATTTGAACCAAGATCTTCTGGTTCCATAGTTCTTTATATTGAATCAATATATCAGTGCCTCTAAGCAATAGACCATTTTGTTTCCAGTTTTTTACTTCCATATAAATTATTCCTGTAACTGTTTAGATACTTACTAACTGGGTGACCCTGGGCAAGTCACTCTGTTTGCCTCAGTTTCTTCATCTGTAAAAAGAACTGGAAAAAGAAATAGTAAATCACTCTAGTATCTTTGCTAAGAAAACCCCCAAATGGGGTCTTGAAGACAACTGAAATGAATAAACAACATAGATATCTTAAGACCTATTAGACCTTTATTTCTGGCTTATATACCTCAAGGAGATATGTGCCTTACTTTGGGATGACTGGTTCAAAGGGTATGAATGGTTTCATGATTTCTCTCACATAATTTTTAAAATAGAGAAGACATGGGAATGTGTTGTCTTCTCTTTCCCCCACTTCCCCCCTCTTTGGTTTCCCCCTCCACTAAGAGGGTTAAGCTGTCCTCTTTTGCAGAGATAAGTTGCACTCTCTGACTTCATTAGCTGTTCTTACCCCCCCACACACACACACATTGCCTGCTCCCCATCCTGGGACAAAAAAATAGGACCTTACTGTTCAAAAGCACACATGGGAGTCCCCATTAATACTAGCCCTAATTGTGTCAATTCAAAACCCTTAATAGCTCTAATTAAAACCTGTCTTGTGCAGAGCACTGAACAGTAACAAAGCTGTCATCCCAAACAATCACATAACAGTGGGAGCAAAAGGAGGAAAAAAAAATGTTACTCCTACAATTTTGGGTGGTGGATGTTGTGGGAAGGGTCATTGGGAGAGGATTAAGGTGGTGGTGGTGGGGAATCTTTCAAAAGTGTTCCTACCGTTGGATCACAGTTTGAAATCTGAAGACCTTTAACTGCTTTCTCCCACCCCCACGTCCACCCCCTTTTATGTCCTTTGCCTGGCAAGTAACACCTGCAAACAAAAGTCCTAGGGGCCATGGTCACCAGACACATGGATACCACAAGTTGATTGAAACCTCTGAAGGCAAATACAAATATGCACACCACACACACCAAAAACAGAGAGAGGGGTTCCTTCTCCCTACGACCTTGTCCTTTAGGATCCGGCGGGGCTTTCCTGTGCGTCATAAATAACTCCTGCAATTACTTTAATTGGTTGCATATTTGTTGACACGGAAGGAGGGAGAAATCCTTGCTGTTGGGGAGGAGGTGAATTTCAGCTGCAATTGAACCCTTCTCCCCTCAGCCGTCCCTTCCTTCCTCACCCCTGGCCACTCCACGTAGTTGGTCCTGACAGCGGGGGACTGGGGAATTGACGGGATCTTTTACTGAATGAGCTTTGACAGCCCCCACCCTCCACCAGCCAGATGCACATCTGTTCTGTTGGCTGTCCCTGGATAGGTCTATCAATCAATTGGAAAGTTTATATTCCCCCCTGGGATCATTGAAGAGCCTGGTTCCTGGCAATAGTAAATGGTTTTTAATCCCCCTCTAGGGGTAGGGTGTAATGGGGAGGCAGGATGAGTTAGGGAGAGTAGTGGGGTGAGGGGAGTGTGGGATGTTGTCAGGTAACTTGTTTGGGTCAAGTGAGAACTGAGCCAAACCTTTACATAAAACCACAAGTCACAAACTGCAATGGTGTTACTCACCCAGAGGTTCTCATCTGACATGTGTTCTACAGGTTTGACAAGAATCTTAAATCAGCCACCCTGGGAGGCCACCAGGATGTGTGTATGCTGGCATGCTGGATAAATCAAGGAGGGGGAATTGGAAGACCTAATTAGAAAACAGGACCCCCAACTAGAATTGTTAACTAAAGCCGTATGGTTGATCTTTTGTTCCAGGGTACCCCCATTCTGAGAATACTGAAAGCTCCCCATATCAACCTGAACCCCTGGTGAGTTGTTCTCTCCCCATCCCAGGTTCAAAAATCCCTCCTTAGAGCTCTGTCCCCTGTAGCAAGCATAGGACCCCCAAGGTCCTATGAAGGAAGAAAGTGAGTTACAGTAATACAAGCAGACCAATAGGAATCAGACTCAGAGCCAGCTGTTTGAACCTCAGTATGAACTCCTGATCACAGGCTTTGGCATTTCCCAAGGTGTGACTGGGAAGGAGGGATCCAGATGCTATTTTTACCTTAGCCAGTGACAGGATTGGATTCTTGTTTTTTTTTCTAGCAACTCTAGGTAAATGATCACCCTTTCCCTGCAGAATGAGCAGAGGCTAAGACCAGTTCTGGTTTTTTAGTTCTCTGACTCCTTCAGATGGAAGGAACAATGTTAATTGGGCATAATATTGTTTATTCTAGTCCAGATTGCTGTCCTTGGCCTTTCTGTCTCTCCCTCTCTCTGTCTCTTTCTCTGTCTCTTTCTCTGTCTCTCTCTCTGTCTCTGTCTCTGTCTCTTTCTCTCTCTCTCTGTCTCTGTCTCTGTCTCTGTCTCTCTCTGTCTCTGTCTCTCTGTCTCTCTGTCTCTCTGTCTCTCTGTCTCTCTGTCTCTCTGTCTCTCTGTCTCTGTCTCTCTCTCTCTCTCTCTCTCTCTC
>NC_058131.1:475211302-475296882 GCF_016433145.1 Gracilinanus agilis | reverse complement strand
TCTCTCTCTCTCTCTCTCTCTCTCTCTCTCTCTCTCTCTCTCTCTCTCTCTCTCTCTCTCTCTCCACTCTCGGTAATCTTATTTGATTCCCCAAACAAGCAAATTGTATATCATAAGAACTTCATGATTTCATGTACATCCCTCTCTGGGTTCTACTGTCTATTGAAATTCTTGTTTCAGTTGGTCTTTGCTAAGCTTAGAGTTTTTAATCCTGATCTTTAATTCATATTTTAAAAAGGGAAAGAGATGATTTGGATCATATAACTTCAGATAATTTATGTGGAAATTTGTTTTTAACTGTAATAGGTAAAAATATCTTTATAAAAATAATAAATAAAATGGGAGGAAATCTTGCTTGGTTCTAGACTTTCAGCTATTATCTCTTTACAGATGTCTCTAGGTTCTCTGCCCAACCTTCAACACTCTTTTGAGCACCAGTCCTCCCCTGCCAACTGCCTTTAGGATACTCCTACTCTTCTGTCCAGTTGATATTACAAAGTCTGCTCTTATCTGTCTTTCACCCAGAAACATGGTCCTCCTTCTAATTTCCTGTTTCTGTCAGTGGCATCACCATTCACCCAGTCTCCCATGTTCCAGATATTGGTGCTATCTTTGGTTATTTCCTCTGCCTCACCTCTAATCAGTTCCTATGACCTGTTGATTCTGCTGCCACAATATGTTTGACATCTGTTCCCTCCTTTCTGTTCCCACTGCAATTCTCCTGAGGCAGGCCCTCATTATAGCTGCCTACACCATTACAAAAGCTTTGCTCCTATTCTCTCCCCTCTCCATTCCAACTTGTATACTGCTGAGACTAATCTTTCTTATGTATAGAATGGGTCGTGTCACATTAAAAAAAAATCAGTGGCTCCCTCTGTCCTACCAGAGTACATCTTTACATGGAACTCTAGGTCTTCCAAAACACTGCACCATGTTACCATGGAAGCTTTATCTTTTATTCTTGCTACTTATTCTGTATTTTAGCCGAATTATTTTCACTGTTCTTAGGAAATACCCTGGGTTTAGTTGCTTGCCTCACATTGATCCCTATGCCTAGAACGCTCTTCTTCCTTTGCATATTAAAATTTTATCCATATTTTAGCACTCAATCTAAAAGCCTTCCCTTATTTCTCCATTCCACAATGATGTTATCTCCTTGGACTTCACATAATATCTTTATTATTTCTCTATCTCTTTAATGTATTTATCTCGAATTGCTTTATATTCTAGTTATCCATGTATGTATTCAATGCCCTTATTAATCTATAAACTCCATAAAGAGGGAGATTGCCACATAAAACTTGATATTTCCCTCAGCACAAAGCATAACATTTGGCTCTGAGGAATTGATATCGTCTTTGCCATCAAATTATTCCTTCTTTGCCTCTAGTCCCCAAGGCAACTTAATGGGGAGAGTCACCTTTTGAATCCAAGTCTCTTTATTTCTTCTCTGTAAAATGAGATTTAGCAAAAGTGTTTGGCTATGACCAACAAGGATTTTATTGGAAACGGAAAATAACATCTATAAAACAGAACTGAATTATTTTTGCTATAAATGTTCCAGTGAGGCTGGATGACCGTGACAAAAGGGAGTCTTACAAGGATGAGATTTGACTTCAGACTCTTTCATAATCAAGGCTCTGTGAATTTGTCTTTCGCTAGATAATTCACACTCATTCCAAATGGAACAACCCTCTCTATAATAGTGGTATAACTGGGGCTAGGCAGTGCATCAGGATTATAGATTGAGAGCTGAAGAAGACTTGAGAGGCCATCTAGTTCCATTCCCTCATTTTGCATGTCATCTATGATCCAGCATCCCTCAATTGGGCTCAAAGATTTTTCAGGTTGGTAGAATCTGTCAGAACTTGTACACCACTGGCATAGCTTTCAAGAACCAAAGTCAACTTCATGCCAACAAAAATCTTCTCCCTCTCACTTCTCTCCTCAACCTCCACATATACACTTTGAGAAAGAAAGAAAGAAAAACAGAAACTCCTATTATAAACTTGTATAGTCAAGTAAAATAAATTCTTTCATTGGCCATAACAAAAAAAAATACCTCAATCTGCAGTTTGAGTTTACTACCTCTCTTTCAGGAGGTGAGTAGCATGGTTTCATCATGGATCTTTTGGAATCATGGTTAATCATTCTGATGATCAGGGTTTGTAAGTCTTTCAAAAAGTTGGGATTTTTTACAATATTGTTGTCCCTATAAACTGTTCCTGCTTTTGATTAACTGGCACTCCTCACTCTTTACATCAGATGATCATACAAGGCTTCTCAGGTTTTTTCAGAATCATTCCTTTTATTGTTGATTATAGTATAATAGTTTTTAGTCACATTTATCAGTTGGTGGATATCCTCCTCAATTTCAATTTCTCTGGCACTGCAAAAAGAGCTACTACAAATATGTTTTCACATTCTTAGACTGAGTTTGTTTTTTTAGGGACTATTTCCTCCTTTAATCTACCATCCACCACTTAACACAATGCCTCCCACATAATAAAGAATAAATGCTTGTTTCCTTCCTTTCTTCTTCCCTCTCTTTTCTCCCTTTCCCTCCTATTTCTCTTTTCAGTGAAAAGTATTTCTGTACCCAACTGTATATGTGTGTAGGTATTTTCCTTCCTTTGATCAGTTCACAATAGAGTGAGCATAAATGAGATACTTTTCTCCATTCTTCCTACTTTTTTACTCCCTTATGTTTTTCTCTTACTGTCCTTTTGCTTTTTTTTTTTTTTTAAGATAATGAAAATATAACAAAACTACTCTCAGGCCCTCTGTTAATTAGATCCTTCTAGGACCTCTGATAATAATATATTTGAATATAAGTAGTTTTTCTTTGTTTAGTCCCTTTTGGGTGCTTGCTAGTGTTTACCTTCCTATGTTTCTCTTGACTCCTGTGTTTGCATTTTAAAGGTTACATGCAGGCTTGGTGTTTTCATTAGGAATTCTTGAGAGTCATATATTTCATTAAAAAATCATTTTTTAACCTTTAGGATTATATTCAGTTTGTGAGGAAAGTTACTCTTTCTTGCCACCCTATATCCTTTTCCTTCAGGAATATTGTGTTTCAGGCTCTCTAATTCCTTTAGAGATGTGGCTGCTAAATTTTGTCAATCAGTGAATAAATATTGGTTAAATGCCAAGGTCTTTCATTGCATCTCAGGGCATCACCAGTCATCTTGACTATTATCTTGCCACTGGACTTCAAAGACTCTAGAAGAGAGAGTGAGGCTGACATTATGCTAGGCACAAGGCTAAACTCAATAGACACACAGAAAGGTAAAAGATAATCCCTGCCCTCAAAGAGCTCTTGGAGTTTTCATTTTAGAGTTTCTTTCAGGAGGTTATTTATTATTTCCAGATTAGTCAATATGAGGAAGGATCTGAATCTGAAGATTAAATGGGAGCCAAGTCCTTTGAAGGACTTTGAATCTTAATGTTCAAAAGAAGGAAACATTATGAATAATTTATTGGCAAATCAAACTTATAATTGTGAAAATTTCTCTATTTCTGCATTACCCTCTGTTTTTAAACGTTCTAGGTAGTCTTTTATGATTTCTTGAAATATTATATTTATGCTTTGGTTTTTATCTTGGCTTTCAAGTGATCCAATGATTCTTAATTATATCTCATAATTATTTTTCAAGTCAGTTGCTAATCCTGTGAGATACCTTATATTTTTTTTCCTATTTTTTTCCAGTCATTTGACTTTGTCTTACTATTCTTTTTGTTATATTCTCATTTTTCAGAGAGTTCATTGCTTGGGCAGGGTTTTCTACTATACCTCTTGTTATTGTTCATCTTTCATTTTGTAGATGACCAAAGACATCATGAGGGTGATATCTTGACTCATGTATGAGTTAGATTTAAATGAAGTAGTTTCACAAAGTTGTCAGCCTTACTCTCTCTTCCAGAGTCTTTGAAATCCAGTGGCAAAACAATAGTCAAGATGACTGGTGATGTCCTGAGATGCAGTGAAAGACTTTGGCATCTTTGATGTCTGACTAAGCTGAGAGTGCTCCACAGCACCTGCTTCAGACACCTTCATGGCCCCTGGAACAAATTGTTTTCATCTGCCCCTGCTGGGAAGATGAGGGAAATTTTCACATACTTGGGATAGACATCCCCTTAACTCACCAACTGGCTTGAGACCTGTTGATTATCCCTCAACCTAGTATAGTCCATCTGCGGAGATGGTTTTACTGGGCTGTCACTGCTGAAAGTGCAATAGCTTCTTGGAGCCACAGGTGAGAGTTAGGTGAAATGTAGACACTGATAGATGAGAAGTACTGAAAAGGACTTAAAAAGTCTTCCCTGAATGCCTTATACACCCTTATATTTATTGTACCAAGTTGTTAATTCCCTTTCTAAATCCTACTTCCATAGCTATGGGTTTTTTCCATTTTTTTCTACTGTTTTCATTTCATTTGCAAAAATATTTTTTCCTCTTTTAAAGACCCTTATTTTATTTATTCAATTAATTCTAGTTGAATTTGTATCTAAGCTGTATTTTTCTTTGAGGCTTTGCTTGAAGATACTTTAGAGTCGTCCTTTCCTTCTGGGTTTGTGTCTCCTCTGCTACAGTAGGTTGGTTGGGTATTTTTTGAGGGATGCTTTTTTATAACAGTAATTTGTAAAGCCTATTTCTTTATTTCAGACTTTATGTTAGGACTAGGTCCTCTACATTTCTGGAAGAAATATCTAGGCTGTTGCTCTCTCTGCTTTCTTAGAATATTGAGTATTGAGTCATTCCAGGATCTTAGGGATAGCCTGGGCTGGGGCTATATGCTTTCAGTGTTCCTCAAGTAGTTTGATCCAGAAACGGGTCTAATTTCTGCCTTCCAGGTTTGGGCTCTGCAAGTTCCTGACATGATTTTGGGTAGAAGAAACAAACCTATGAGTTTGTTCCAATTGGAGTTCTGCCCACTGCTGCTAAACTCAGTCACTGTTATCTAACTAGAAATCTCTGCTGACTCAGAATGACAGAACTGCAGTCTCTCTTTTGGTCCGAGATTTCTACCCTGGTTATTACACTGCAGGCTTCATGTTGCCATAAGTATGAAACTTAAACTCTGCTGTGTTCCTACGTTACAAACCACAGAGCTGCTACTGACTTTTTAACATTCCATTTGCTGGTACAAAGCCTAGTTCATGTTCACTCCTTATCTTGGAATGCCACCCTGGATCCCTGACATGAAACTGATCATGTAAGTAAGCATCTATTCATACACTCTGAGCAAGATTGAGTCCCTCTTTTCTGGATTTGGAACTACTTTTTGCCCTGGTGCACAGCTTGTATCTGTTTCAGAATGTTCTTGGGCACTCTTCCTGGTTAAACCTGTTATCAGGGTCCACAAAGCTTTCTGCCTGTCTTCCTATGCCTATCTGAATAAGAAAAAGAACTCATTGTGATTTCATTCTGGGATTTCCTGATCAGAATTTGGTCTTGGGCATTTTCTAGATCAGTTTTGAAGGCATTGCTGATAGTAGAGGGAGCTTGAAACCACCATTCTGTCCCAGTCTCAGAAACATCTTTGTATAATTTCTGCAAAATTATGCTGAAACCTTGCAGAAAGATTCTACATACACCTATGAAATGTCTGATTTATACAAATCTATACCAATTTAATCAAATGTAATTCATACAAAGGAAATACTGATCTTAAGCATAAAGACTTTTAGTAAGAATATTTGCATTCAAACAATGAATATAGTAATTATAAATTATTATCTATGAAATTCTTTATTTCAGCAAATTATATATGTGTTTATATATGATGTATATCTCTATGTGTATGTGTATACCAAAATAATACTTGCTTTAAAATATTTTCTTTTGGGGCAGCTGGGTAGCTCAGTGGATTGAGAGTCAGGCCTAGAAACGGGAGGTCCTAGGTTTGAATCTGGCCTCAGATACTTCCCAGCTGTGTGACCCTGGGCAAGTCACTTGACCCCCATTGCCTACCCTTACCACTCTTCCTCCAAGGAGCCAATACACAGAAGTTGAGGGTTTAAAAATAAATAAAATATTTTCTTTTTTTACATGAAGTTTTCATTAATTCATCCCCGGATGAACACCTCTTCAAATTGGAGGGAATTATGAATTTCATATTTAGAAAGTTTTCATATTCATACGTAGAATCCCCACTATAGAGAGAAGAATTAGCATCAGAGAGAGGAAGGAAGAGGGGAAAGGAGGAGGAAGTTGAGAATAATAAATGGAAAGGAAAGAAAGGAGAAAAGAGGGGAAGAGGGTCAGAGTAAAATAGAGCAAGAGATGGAAAATTAAGAAAGATGAGAAGAAGAAGGAGGAAGAAAGAAGAAAAAAGAAAGAAGAGAAAAATAAGTAGGGAGGGGGCAGTTGGGTGGCTCAGTGGACTAAGAGATGGGAGGTCCTGGGTTCAAATCTGGCCTCAGACACTTCCTAGCTGTGTGATCCTGGGCAAGTCACTTAACCCCTATTGCCTAGCCCTTACCACTCTTCTGCCTTGGAATCAATTGATTCCAAGGGAATGCATGGGAGGTTGGGAGAAAACATAGATTGCAAAATGTCAGAAAACAATTATTTAAAATTATATCAAAGTATAAAAAAAACTAAATATGTACTGCATGCTTCATGATAATTGGATTAAGTCTACACTGCCCATCTTTGGATTTGATCACCAAGGGTGAGAGTACCTCCAAACTTGGGAGGTCCTAACCCATGTGTGCTGGAGTGATTGATGAATCAGAATCGACTGACCACCCCCTAGGCGTTCTGTGAGAATCATCTGTTGTGATTGGACATGCAGGCTAGGGGAGGGCACTGGAGGAGACACATGGGTGACCCCTTTAAAAAGAGGGAGTCGTGTGAGTTAGGGCCTTCGGGTTTTGTGAAGGGGACCTGAGGGAGCTTTGATGGTTCCTGACCAAGACTGTTCCACGTGGTGAGTTTAAAGACTGAATCTTCCTGAACTTCTATTAAGAAACTTTTTTTTTATAGACTCTGTGAATGAAGTTTGCTCCATTCACCTCTGGGCCTCAGCTTCTTTAACCCTAGGCTGAGGGTTAAGATCTACCTGGATTAATTAGTGGGATAGATTCTTATTTCCTTACCTCCTCTCTCTCTTCTCATGTAAATAAACTTCCATAAAAGTGAATTTTGATTTATTATTCTTAATTGAGGATTGATAATAGTTCAATCCTCTGGTGACCATCTTTTAATATATTGAACCCATAAAACCCCTTTTTCACCATTATAGCTTCTAATATGTGCATTATGATGTTGAAAATAGAATGACTTAGGAAACGTTTTATGTACATTTTTTCCTAAAAGTAAAGGGGAGTAAAAGGGACAACATCTATTAAGTTCCATGAAATGTAGTCTAGACCAAGAACTGTCAAAGTAAAAATAGAAATAGGGGACACTGAACTTTACATAACAATCCCTGTGGGCCGCATATTGACTGAAACAATATTTTTATTAATAAAGTTATTGATATATTTTTATTAATAAATCAACACATTAAAATCAGATAGGAACCACATTTTAATCTAGTTCACATTTCATTTGGGATTGTTGTGGGCCACATGTGGTCTATGATCTGTATGTTTAACACCTCTGGTGTGGAATAATTTTCCCCCTAAAAGGCAACTGTCCTCAAGATTTGATTGATTCCTATGCCAAAGGGCTTTAAAAGACTACCTACCCTTTGATCCAATCATACCACTGCTGGGTTTGTACTCCAAAGAGATAATGGGGAAAAATACTTTCACTTTTTGTGGTGGCAAAAAATTGGAAAACAAAGGGATGCCTTTCGATTGGAGAATGGCTAAACAAATTGTAGTATCTGTTGATGATGGAATACTATTGTGCTGAAAGGAATAATGACCTGGAGGAATTCCATGTGAACTGGAACGACCTCCAGGAATTGATGCAGAGTGAAAGGAGCAAAACCAGGAGAACATCATACACAGAGACGGATACACTGTGGCACAATCAAATGTAATGGACTTCTCTACTAGCAGCAATGCAATGATCCAGGACAATTCTGAGGGACTTATGAGAAAGAACATTTCATATCCAGAGAAAGGACTGTAAGAGCAGAAACACAGAAGAAAAACAACTGCTTGACTACATGGGTCAATGGGGATATGATTGAGGATGCATACTGTAAATGATCACTCTAGTGCAACTATCAATAATATGGAAATAGGTCTTGATCAATGGCACATGTAAAACGCAGTGGAATTGCTCATTGACTATGGAGGCAGAGTGGAAGGAGGGGAGGGAAAGAATATGAATCATGTAACAATGGCAAATTTTTTATAATCAATAAAATAAAAATATTAATAAAATGAATTTTAAAAATTAATTTTTAATTTTAAATTAAAAAAATAAAAAAATTTTTTAAAAGATTTGATTGGTTCCAGGCAATAATACAAGGAAAATGGCCAGTACAAGTCAATGACTAGCTTTCTGATTGCCTAAGCCCAGCACACAAGATGTTGTTGGTTCCTCCTCAGGTTTGACAAATGTTGGGGACCCAGAACACCATTAGGGAGCTACACCTAACTGAATCAATGTTGTATCCATCCTGAATATCATTTCTATGCCATGGTTAAGTAAACTTCCCTTAATTAACTGTTAGATGGTCTACGAGTGGCTCATTTCATTCTATTACCTCGCAGGATTGAATTAGAACAATTTTAAAGCTAAAGTGGACATGATCAGACACATTAATTCTGGAGCATTGTACCCTCTGACCACCATATTTCTGGGTGTTTCTAGTGGTATTTCTGTCCAATGCCTTGAAGGGGCATTAGAAAGTAAATTGTCTGTGGTCATTTAACAGGAAGTAGCTGTGAAATGTTCTGAGTTTTTAAAAAGCTTGCCTTGAAATGATAAATATTGTAAATAAATGAATTTAAATACATTGATATTTAAGAATTATATGGATATCTAGGCCCACCAGCTGTAGTGGACTTCAGCCCCCTTGAGGTCTGCTTATTTAAGTATTTTATAAGAATTCTACTGAATAGATGACTTGAGATGTTAGCATTTGAAGGCCAATTAAGATTGTGTCACAGAGGAGTCAGGAGGACCTGAGGTCAAATCTGGCCTCAGAGACTTCCTCGCTATGTGACCCTGGGCATATCATTTAACCTCAGTTGCCGAGCCCTTGCTGCTCTTCTTCTTTGGAATTGATGCTGTCTTAATTCTAAGACAGAAAGTAAGGGTTAAAAAAAGAAGAAAAGAAAGAATTGTGTTACATGGGTTTTATTGAGACTTTTAACACAAGACACTAGGGGAGGCATTGAGAGAATAGAACTTGAGTTTCCTCAGGCTCCTAGATACCTTTCTATAATTAGATTGTGCCAAATACATGATTTTCTGAAACTGGGAAGACTATGGCACTTTAAAAGAAGTGACAGGTTCTGTTCTCCCTCTGGAACACAGGACTGTAGCTCTCTTTCCTGCTGGAACATCCAGTTCTAAATGGGTGAAGGGCTCCAAAAGAGCCCGAATCCCAGGTATCCTGGAAGAAATGGTAACTGCTCTTGCATGACAGTACCTGTACTTATCTAGACAATCCTGTGATTACTTATTTTGACTTTTATCTCTTTCCCTAAGTATAGGAGAGTGAACAACAATCCTGAGATGGTTATTCCTACCCTCTGCTTTTGCCTTGAGAGAAACATGAGCAAGAATTTCTGAGTCTCCCAGTCAGAGATGATAAACAACAGAAGGTTATTTTGCAAAAGAGAAGATAGGGGGCAGCTCAGCTCAGAGGATTGAGAGTCAGGCCTAGAGAAGGGGAGATCATTGGTTCAAATTTGGCCTCAGACATTTCCCAGCTGTGTGACCCTAGGCAAGTCACTTGACCCCCTATTGCCTACCCTTACTACTCTTCCGCCTAGGAGCCAATACACAGAAGTTAAGGGTTTAAAAAAATATTTTAAAAAAAGAGAGAAGATAATTGATGACAATTGGAAGAGTCCACTTTCTGGCCCAACAGGCCAAAATCTCTTAAATTACCTGAGCCATCATGGCATATTTCTGACCTTCTCAACATGGTGGAAGCTAAACATGGTTATTCCCTGGGCTGTGGGCACCCAAGGTACACAATGCAGCACTAGCATAGGAGGTAAATTTTTGATTCAGCACAAGGGTGTTCCTCAGACCTGGGCATAGGAGCCAGTGGCAGAACTTGGGTCTCAGCAGAGAGAGGCATTTCTTGGTCCTGAATACTGGGATGCAAGAGCATTCAGTTTCCATAAAGGGAAGCAAAGCTTGTGAATTAGCACAAAGGAAGAGTGCTCAGACTGATATGAGGTGGGTGTAGGGTACACCACTGAAGTCTTGGCACGTGGGGATAGTGCTCAGGAACTGGCAGAGTTGAGTGGACAAATGTTGAGGGCAGAGTGGGATGTGGCAGGCAGATACATTGTCTGACCATAATATGAAATTATTTTTTATATTTATTTTGTATATTTTTTAATTTAACAGAATTTATTTCCAGGTGTATCAGCCTCTCCCACTCCTCCCTGCGCCATTAGAAAAACAGATCTATCTATCTATCTATCTATCTATCTATCTATCTATCTATCTATCTATCTATCTATCTACCTCTCTATCTCTCTATCTCTCTATCTATCTATCTATATGTAGGTTATATCTTTTATGTTTTGATTTCTCCATTCATTCTTTAAAGGTGAGCATTCACAAATTAGTCTTCAAATACTAACTCTGTAGCTGTATATGTTTTCTTGGTTCCACTTGTTCTAATCTTCATTATCTCATGTAGTTCTTTACAAGTTTTAAAAAAATTAAGCTGTTCATCATTTCTTGTAGTACAGTAGCATTCCATCACAATAATATACCACATATACCATTTCCTGGGTTGAAATCTGGCCTCAGAACATTTTTACATGTGTGACCCTGGGCAAATTATTTAACCCCTGTTGCCTAGCCCTTACTGTTGTCCTGCCGTGGAACCAATACACAATATTGATTCTAAGATGGAAGGTAAGGGTTTGAAATTTTTTTTTTGAGTTCCAAATTTTCCCTCCTTCTCTCCCACCCACAAAACTCCCAAGAAAAATAAATAAAATTTAAAAATATCTTCAATCTGTGTTCAGAATTTCTCAGTTATTTTTCTGGAGAGAGGTAGCAATCTTCATCATGAGTCTTTTGGAATTGTCTTGATCAGAGTAGCTAAGTCTTCACAGTTGAGCACGCTTATAATATTACTGCTACAATATCCAGTGTTCTCTTGATTCTGCTCACTTCATTTTGCATCAGTTCAAAGAAGTCTTCCCAGGTTTTTCTGAAACTATCCTAATCATCATTTTTTATAAGCACAGTCATACACCACAACTTGTTCTCAACTATTCCCCAATTGATGGGCATCCCCTCAGTTTCCTATTATTTACCACCACAAAAATTGCTGCAATAAATATTTTAATATAAATAGGTCTTTTTCAGGGGTAGCTAGGAGGTGCAATGGACAGAGAGCAAAGTCTGGAAGCAGGAAGTCCTGGTTCAAACCAAGCCTTAGGTACTTAGTAGCTGTGTGATCATGAACAAAACACTTAATCCTAGTTGCTTAGCCCTTACTTTACTTTTGCCTTAGAATCTATACTTAATATTGATTCTAAGACAGAAGGCAGGGGTTTTTATTTTAAAATAAATGTGTCCTTTTCCATTTTCTTTGTTACGGCAGTGGTCTCTTACTATTTCACCTAAAGATGGTCCCTATCCATGATGAGGGTTGGTGACTATGCTAGAAATGCCATTTTCTGTGGTCCTTATGTTTCTGCTGCCCATCCTCCTCATCACTCCTTTACAAGGGTAGACCCACAGTGAACTACAAAGATTCATCATTCTTTAGATCGGATAGTTAAGGGGGAGGTAAAACTTTAGATTTCTGACCTTCATTCTCTTTCTGATTTGGTCTTTCTTTTAATGAGCCATTCTATTTGCTTGTTGTGACTCTTTTCCCTGCCTTTATACTTTTGTTTTTCCTTTTACCATACTAAGCTCTTCTTTCAGTACTCCCTATGCTAGCTTTATCTAAGAACAGTCTTAAAGTTATTTAAGTGATGGAAAGTCCTCTAGAAAATCTTCAGAAACTTGCCAAAGGGAGAGATGTAGCAGGAGCAATATCTATTAAGCTTCTGGCCACATTGGTTAGGTTAAATTGTTCCCTAAAACATAATGAAATCACTGTCGAGTCTATATTGGTTCAGGGAACTAAGGCTTGAGCTATTGACATAGCTTCATAGACTTTTTAGTTAGTAGTAGCTTGGTGTTCAGTAGAGCAATCACAAGGATTGAGTTCAAATCCAGCCTTAGACACTGTATAACCCAAGGCAAGTCATTTAATCTCTCTGTCTACCTCAATTTTCTCTAATGTAAAACGGGGATCACAATAGCACCTACGTTATAGGGTAGAATCAAATCATATTTCTTTTTATGCTGTTATTTTAGCAAAAAAATTAATGCATCTATGACATCTACAATTTATTAAATGGCATTTTAATAGTACTTTACAGTTTGCAAAACATTTTACGTAATGAATTCATTTGATCCTCACAACAAAAATATTTCTAAACTAAATATTTCTAAACTATTTAGCACATTTTAATATAATAATACATATAAAAGAATAGTGCACAAGGAATCACTATTCTGAAGCTTTGTGACTTCAGGTGAGTCATTTAACTGCTTTGAACTTCAGTTTCCCCATCTGTAAAATGGAGACAATAATATGTGTAATATCTATCTTTTAAGAATCGAATGAGATAATGTATATAACACATTGTAAATCTTAACATATTTTGCAAATATCAGTTATTATTAATGGGCTCAAAAGGCAAAAGAAAAGAGTGAAAAGAAAACCTAAGATTTTGTGTATATAAAGGTGAAGTTTCACCTTGATCCCAATTCACTTAATCATGAAAGATCCACACACTTCAACTGAATCAATCAACCAACCAAAATGTAAACTAGGAATGAATAAGTTCTTAATCAATTCAAAAGGATTATAGAGCATGTGTCATTGGATAATTGTTGTTGACAAATGATGTCATGCAGAGAAGCATCTTGAGAAGATAAAACTATGCTTCTTGTATGATATATAAAAATAGCAATAGAGTCTAGAGTCTGCCATTGATGTGGCGAACAAGTCTAGTGATGAAAGATGTCTAATTAGGAAGGTTTCGATTCAAGCCAAATTTTGAGAAAAACATTGTTTTGAGGATAGAAGTCTCTGTCTCATACTCACCTCCTCTCATCTCGTCTAACCATTAAACAGAGCATGGAAGAGTAGTAGACAATGCAACCAGTTGGGGCCAGAGAGACTAGATCAGTAGGAGACAATATATCCAATTGAGAATGACAATCACAAAAAGTTACAGGATGAAAGGTCATTTCAGCAAGAAAATTAGTGACTCCTCATTGTGGAGAGAAATGCTGGCCACTGGTGGGAAATTTTATGAGGGCTCTACAAATAGAGGGGAAAAAAGACTTTTGATAACGAGGAATTGTGAGTTATCCATTTGCCACATTTGTTTTTTGTAAGTGTGTTTTGCTGCCTTTGTATAGCAGAGGTTCTCTCCCCACAGTGCTTGTGCTTATTTGTGGGAAGAGTATGGTCCAGGCTTTGGGGAGGTTAATATTTTTTAAAACCCTTACCTTTTGTTTTAGAATCTATACTATGTATTGGTTTCAAGGTAGAAGAGCAATGAGGGTTAGACAATGGGGTTTAGGTGACTTGCCCAGGGTCACACAGCTAGGAAGTGTCTGAGACCAGATTTGAGCCCAAATTTTATGTCTCTAGGCCTGGCTCTCTATCCACTGGGCTACCTTGCTGCCCTGAGGGAGCAGTTATTTTTGTAAGTTACTGGACCATTTAAATAAATACCTTTCCTAAAACGGTAATTGTCATCTAATTGTTAGTGAGAAGCATATGGATTGGGTCTTATGGGTAACAGTACAAGAAACCTTGGCTCTAGGAATTGCCACTAGAACCTTGAGAGTAGTAGTCCATTGCTTTCTGCTGACCCAGCCCATGCATGGATGCGGGAGTTGGGAGAGCCTCAGAGAGGGTGTTCCAGCCATCTTTTCCCTCCTTTTTTCTTGCCAAGTTTTTGGTAGGAGATAGCAAAGGAACTCCAAACACTTCAGCTACATGGTCTATGATCCCTGTTGGCTAAATCCTGTTGTGTCACAAATGGCAGAAAATGGGATGAGTAGAAGGGAAGGATTTGTTAATGAAGAACTTTGTACTGCAGGCTGAAGTACTGAAATGAGGAGATTCAGGCTTTCTTTTACAAACTCACTCTGTAGCCTAGACCTCTTTGCTCTGAGGCTCAGTTTTCTCATCTATAAATCAAGGGGATTGGGCCAGATAAGTCTTCACTATTAAGCTTCTGGTGTCACAGTGGAGAGAGTGCCCAGCCTGGAGTTAGGAACTTATCCTCCCGAGTTCAAATCCAGCCTCAGATATTAACTAGCTTTCTGACTCTGAGCGAATCATTTAACCCTGTTTGCCTCAGTTTCCTCATCTTTCAAAAGAATTGGAGAAGGAAATGGAAAACTTCTCCATCATCTTTGCCAAGAAATCTCCAAATGGGGTCGCAGAGTTGGACATGATTGAAAAAAAACTGAACAACAAACAAGCTAAGATGTTATTCTTGGTTCTCTTATGTTTCTATCGAGGTTCTCATTCAATATTTCTTCTAATTTTTAGCATTTATAAATATGAATAATCTTGATAAAATTACTTTTTTTTTGAAAGAGTAGGGAAAGAACCAGGAAAGGCTTCTTGAAAGAGTGGTACCTAAGTTGAGCATTGAAGGAAGCATAGAACAATGGAAATTATCCTGGATGTGGTTGGAAAAATGAAAAAAAAATCATTTGGGTTCAGAGAGCCTTATCTATAAAGTCAGGGGATTGGGCCAGATAATTCTCCACTATTAAACTTCTATAACATATCAAGAGGGGGGCTACTGGTTCAAATACTCGTCCTGCTATTTAATATTACCTATGTGGCCTTGGGTCACCATGGCAGTTAGGTGATAGATGCAGTGGATAGAGTACCAGTCCTGGAATCAGGGAGACTCGTCTTCCTGAGTTCAAATCTGGTGTCAGACACTTAATAGTTGCGTGACCCTGAGCAAGTCGTTTCATCCCGTTGGCTTCAGTTTCCTCATCTGTAAAAATGAGCTGCAGAAGGAAATCGCACACCACTCTAGTGTCTTTGCTCAGAAAACCCCATAGAGGGTCACAAAGAGTCAAATAGGACTGAAACAACTAAGTAACAACAAAAGACCTTGAGAAGGTGACTTAGCCTCTCTGGGCAACAGTTTACTTATCTACAAAATGACAGGGTTGGAGTCTTAAGCTCTGAAGACTCTGATACTATGAAAATATCCCTAAATGAAATGATTAGTTGTGATTGTTTTTCCTTTTGGACTTGATCTCAAAACTCTTCTGAGTGATACTTCAAAGGCTGGAGAAGAGGTTTATTGCTGTAGGCTTCAGAGAAGGCTTGGGAATGGGCAATCAGGTGGTTAAGAGCCTCAGAATGCTCTCTTCTAAGACATCGCTCCCCTTCCCCTCCCTGTTACAGGTCCTCCCCACTCCTCCACCTTCTGCTCCCAGGTTTCCAGGGATGCCTTGCCTCGAGCCTTCTGTGGCGCTCCCACCCCTGCCTGAGTGTTTAATCTCCACCAGGCCTCCGAAATGCTGCGGCTGCTGGTGTGTGGTCTTTCACATTGATGTGCCTCAACAGCTGGAAATAGTGAGGAGGGAAGAAAAAAACCCCAACATAAAACCCTGGCACTTTTCAAAACAAAAAGGAAAGACTCCAGCTTTTAATCAGTTTAGGGCTGCAGAGGGAGAGTTGTGTTTGGTTTTAAATAGACAAAGCCCTTTTTAGGTCTTTGCTTGTAGTGTAGTCAGTGACTGGTCTCCTTCCATTCAAACAGAGCAGGAGCAGCATGGGCATGGGGCCTCCGGGCTTTTTCTGTCAGAGATTAAAGCTAGGGTCTGACTTGGAGGAAGATACAGTCCCAGCAAGGCTTCTACCGGAGATTTGGGCTTAATCATCCAGGACTGACTTCTTCTGGCATTGATAGGAGCTGGGGTGCTCTAGGAGCTAGGAAGTAGTGGATTCTGTTTTCATGAAATAATGCCTTATGGTGCATAGAAGCAAGAGCATTATGGGCTATGGTCATGCCTTGATTTATGTACTGGGTGTACCCTGGGAAGTTGAGCAAATGCAGGATGTTAGCAAATTAAAAGGGGCAATAGAATACCTGGAGTTGAATTCAAATCCAACCTTAGACTCCAGCTATGTGACCCTGGGCAAGTCACTTAACCCTCTCACTCATTTTCCTCATCTGTTCAATAAGCCAGAGAAGGAAATGGGAAACTGTTTCAGTATCTGCCAAGAAAACCTCAAAAAGGGGTCACGAAGAGTCAGACATGACTGAAGAAAAACAAAAAGCAAATTAAAATGTATGTTAAACAAATAGTTTTGTATTTAAAGGAATAAAATTGTGAATCTTTTGGTTAAACAATCACATCTGCTAATTTGACTTTTTGTATGAATCCAGTTTTTAATCTATTAATTTGACATAAAGCAAACTGTTTCTAGAGTTGAATCTAGAGAAAATCATTGTTAGGATGAAACATCCCAATTTTCTTCTTCTTCCAGGTCTGTCTCTCTATATGAATGGTTCCTTCTCTTATTCTTTGACATCTCTTAGGTTTAACTTTGTTGTCCTTTTTAAGTTCCTGCCTCTGACTCTGTCTGCTAGGTATTCAATGTATTTCCTTACTGTAGTTTCTTATCCTTTCAATCCCTCAACTCTTGATTTCTTCCTCCTCCCCAATCACTTCCTTTCCCACCCTGGGGTGGGGGTGGGGGCTCTTTCATCTTCACTCTTACCTCAGCTCCACCCCTTTCATTCCCTTTGTCCTTCCCTGACTATTACAATCCAGAGTCCAGAAAATTGCTAAATTTATGGCTCTCCTATCTAAGGATGTTGCCTTTGATACTCTAATACATATGTAAACTTTTTTGTCTTGAAAAAATCTTTCTTACCAAGATACATATGCATCCTCTGAACAGGTACCAGAGACTGGATTCGAATTCACTTTGGAAGACATCAAGGAACATTTATCAAGATGTCTACTATATCCAAGGCACAGTACTAGACAATGTATTTATAAATCTAAGAGTGAGATTGTCTCTGACCTCAGGGATCTTACATTGTTGTGCCCCTTATCTGCATAACTCTTGCACTTGTACTCAGAGGTTGGGTCCCTCTAGGAGTGGACTTCTTCAGTTTCCAGAGATTCTATGAGTTTAAACCCTTAAAACTATGGCTCATGTGCCCACAACGTGAGTTTACTTTCAATAATCATCCAATTGACACAATTAGGTCGAAACAACATTGCTAAGTGAGGATTTTTGCGTACTTTGCTCCATAATGATGGATTTTTTCTTTAGATGATTCTCCAGTGGGGTCAGGAAAGGAGGGAGTGAATTCCTCAAAGAAATGTACTTGTTGGAGTAGATTTATCTTCTTCCAATCCTGTATCTTGCCTGTGTCATGAACAATTACTTTTGGGGAGAGTGGCCTTTGAATATGTCAGGCTTAGCAATTGGCTCCACTGGAACAACACTGTGTAGACCAATTGGGAAAATGAGTGGGAAATTGGAACATGCCTGGCAGCTGTCCAGGAATATACAGCTGTCCACATAAATTGGCAGTCTGGTGGTGATGGGAGTAGCACTGGGTTTGCTGCCATGGTAGGCAGGCAAAGTGGGAGACTATCTTCTCTAATAAGAAACTTCGTGTAAAGCTTTTGAAATGAGGAGTTGGAAGATTACTGATCATCAGTAGGTATTAATAAAACTTTAATGTAATATCTGGAATAAAGGTAGGTCAAAACAATTCTGAGACATAATCTCACACCTATCATATTGCTAAAATGATAAAAGAGTAAAATGACATGTTGGAGGGGATGTGGAAAAGTGGGCACACTAATACAGTCTTGGTAGAACTGCAAACAGATCCAGCCATTTTGGAGAGCAATTTGGAATTATACCCAGAGAGTTCTAAAACTGTGTATACCCTTGAAGTGAGCAATACCATTGCTATATGGTACCAGCCTATATGTTCCAAGATATTAATAAGAAGCTCTCTTTGTGGTGGCTAAGAATTGGAAAATGATGGGATGTCCATCAATTGGGGAATACATGAACAAATTGTGGTATATGATTGTGGTGGAATATTACTGCATTGTAAGAACCAATGAGGTGGTTAATAGAAAGCTTGGAATGATCTATATGAAGCAATGAAAACTGAAATAAGTAGAACCAAGAGAACATTATATACAACTATAGAATTAATATTTGAAGAATAATTTGTGAATGTCCACCTGTAGAGAATGAACTGAAAAATAGAAACATGAAAGACACAATCTATATATGCATATATTTTTATGGGATGATACTTTCTATGGTGCAGGGAGGGAAGGAAAAAGCTAAAATACATGGGAATAAATTTTTTAAAATAATTTTTTTTAAAAAGAACCACTAGAGGAATTTTTCTGAATCTCCCCACTGAAAACAGCTGTATGTAGGACATGTTCACATCCACCAGAAACCAGATGCTTCATTCTGAACTGATTTATCAAGTCGACATTAAAATAATGGTAGAGATTGTGTAGTGGGTCCACCATTAATCTAATTTGGACATGGGAACCATGATGCTATGGCATGTTGGAGGTGGGAGCATATGATTGCCATAATTAAAAATAAGGTATCTCCTCTTCAATGATGTTTCTTGCACTAATTAAAGCATCTACTTTTGAGAGATCAGGATAGTATGATTCTTCCAAATCTATTTCTGACTAGCACCTTCTTACCTATATCAGAACAAGAGGTTTGCCCTTGTTGCTTAAGTCTTGTTCAGGATATTGCCTTAAAAGCTCGGCCAATTCCTCTACCAAGGAAACCATCATCAAATCTCATACAAAGCATGTTGTTCTTATGTCCCCACCCCTGACCCCATACAATTGCCTCTGATCAGGATTCATATTTCACTGCAAAGGAACTTCAAGATTGAATGTACCTTTGTTGCATTGACTAGGATTTCAATCCCTTTTATTTTAAACTGTCCCAATGTTGTTTTAAATATTATTGAATGCTGGAATGGATCTTTGAAAGAACAGCTTCAACTTCAAACCCTTGATTATAGGGACTGGATGTGCCACCTCACAAAAGCTTTGTCTGGGACAAATCATCAATACGCTAGGAAGAGGAAAGGTCTCCAGACTAACAGTTTCTTAGATGTGAACTCCAAGAATACTTAACTGAAAAGGATGGACTATTTTTGGAAATAGTCTTGGTTGACTTAAAATGCTCATTTATTTTGTCTCATGCTTATAGATTTCCGAGTCTTGAATTCTTTTCCTCCTCAGAAAGTTCTATGAATCTTACAGAAATGATTCAGGATCTCTTCCTTAACTGATAAGTCTTTTGCCCCCCCCCCCACCTCAACATCCTCCCAGAATGTTTAGGATAACTCCTCTTGAAAGAATTTGTGAGCAGCTAGGTGGGCAGTTGATAGAATGTCGGACTTGGAGTTAGGAAGACTCATTTTCTGAATGATATGGAAAAAGGTATCAAGTGATAACATTTGTACAACCCAGTGGAAATGCTTGTCAGCTCTGGGATGGGGGAAGATAGAGGGGCGGGAAAGAAAATGAATCATGTAAACATGGAAAAAATATTTTTTAATTTTATTGTTTAGAAAAATTCTCCATGGTTACATGATTCGTGTTCTTACTTTCCCCTTCACCCCCCGCAACCCCCATCCTCCCATAGCCAATGCGCATTATAGAAAAATGTTTAAAAAAAATTTTTTTAAAAGGAAGATTCATTTTCCTGAGTTGAAATCTGGCTTCAGATACTTATTAGCTGTATGATCTTGGGCAAGTCACTTAACCTTGTTTGCCTCATTTCCTCATCTGAAATGAGCTGAAGAAGGAAATGGCAAACTATTCCACTATCTTTGCCAAGAAAACCCTAAATGGAGTCAGGAAGAATTCGATACCACTGAACAATAATAAAAGACAGTTGGCAGGATAAAAATGGTGGAATTGTTATGGGGTTCTTTGCTTTCTAAAAACATACAGGAAGCAAACCTGTCTTTATATGATTAAGGGGATATATTTATATATATATATATATGTATATATATATATATATATATAAATTCACCTGGAAGAAAGGGCACTCTTTAGCTTGTTTCATGGCAATGCTTTGATCCTAAATGAAGATGTTAGGGAGTCTTTATTCAGCCTCCATAAAAGAAAACTTCTAAATGGACAAAGACTTGGGATTATCCCTTTCATGAAGCCCACAGCCAGGGGACAATTTTGACTGGTGGGCTAGGGAACACAAATGAATGGGTAGATTTATGTGTCATAAAAGGGACTGGTAATAAGGTATTTGACAGTAAAAATGCACCGTGCCAGGTGATTCTTCTATCACCTGTAAATATCCCTTTTCTAATTTTAGAAAAGGAACAATGCCACAAGATAAACAATGATCATGACCCTGGATGGCCTTTAAAAGATAGTTCAGTCAGCTTGATAAGTCAGAGAAAGCTAGTATTTGGAGAAGATCCTAGATCTTCATCATTTGAAAAGTAGGAAGGATTTTCCCTTTATTCCAAACTCCTTTTGACTATGGAATCCTCAGCCATCTAGCAGTTTAATAGTCCATCAGTTTGGGAGACTCCGAGCAGTAGCCACTGGTCAAGAAGATAACTACTTTCCAAACACAAATGCAGAGAGGCAGTCACAAAGCTAGAAGCAATTTTAAGGGAAATGACTCCTGGCAGCAGAGAAGAGTGCCATCTCTGGCAGGGAAAAGAGACCAGGGAAGATGCCTGAACTATAGTTTTAGAATGGTCCTCCAGGGTAGACCCTTGAACCTCAAGGTAGAGTAGTTCAGACCCTGCCTCAGACACTTATTAGCTGTGTGACCTTGGTCAAGTTACTTATCTTATTCTTCTTTTGTTTAATTGACACCAGTGGAGCGAATGCTTACAAATGATACAGCATTGATACAGTAGAACATAGTTTTCCAATTTCTGTGGTGGTTGTGTTTGCTTTCAGCATAAGGGAGAACAGCTCTTGCCTTCTCATAGCCTATTTTTTATATCTAGACCACCAGGGAGTGACATCAATTCAAGATCCAAGTCCAAGAGTTAGACTTTTGAGCCAACCAAGTTCCAAGGAAGATTTCAATATCTTTTAAGGAAAAACTGGCTTAGCTTCCATGAAAGGAAAGAAGAAAGCAATCATTTATTAAATGCCTACTATGTTCCAGGTACTGTGCTAAGCACTTCACAAATATTATCTCATTTGATCCTTGCAACAACCCTGTGGGACAAGTGATATTATTATCCCCATTTCAGAGGTGAGAAAATGGAGGCAGACAAAGGTCTGCCAGGGTCACACAGAAAATTTGTTTGAGGCTGGATTTGAACTTAGATCTTCCTGATTCTGGGCTAAGCGCTCTACCAATGACATTACTTCTTCTACAAAAGCCTATGGCACTTTGGAAGATTGTTCCCCTACCCTCTCTGCTTTTTGAAATCTCTAGCATCCTTAAAAATATTTAGTTCATGTTCCTTCTCCTACATGATCCACACAAGTGTTAGTACTCACTCCTACTAGGAAATGACTTTTATCATTTGTGTACTTTTGCATCAGTGGACATGTTATTTTTGCCTTAGTAGATTGTAAATATAGAGCAGATAGGTAGCACAGTGGATAGAGTGACAGGCCTGGAATTGGGAGAACCTGGGTTCAAATATAACCTCAGACACTTCCCAACTATGTGACTGATCAAGTCACATAACTCCATTTGTCTAGCCTTGTCATTCTTCTCTCTGATACTTGAACAGAAGATAAGGAGTTTTAAAAAAAAAGTGGTTTGTAAACTCCTTGAAGGCAGGGGTTATTTAATTTTGTCTTTGTGTTTCCAGCAATCATATAGTGCCTGGCACATTGTAAGCATTTAATAAAAAACTCATTTACTGATTGAAAGCAAAGACTGTTCTTTTATTCCCATATCACCCTATGCCTTGTACTTTTTAGAAGATGCCAAATAAATTTCGAATTGAATGGATCTGGAAGTCCTTTTGACTCTCAGGCAGAACGAAATCCTCAGAGACATGGAAAATAGGTTAGAGTTGATCGGTCAATTTTGTGGCCAAGATTTCCCATCTTAATTAGGTCACCAAATGCCAGCTAAAAGACACAAGGTGGTGGATAAATTGGGAAATTCATATAGGAAGTAGGCATCCATTGTATCTTATGCTTCTATAACTTTATGATGAGTAGTTAATGCAAAGACTTATGTCAAAATTATAACTAGTCAGCCTAGACTCCAGACCAGTAACCTGCTTGGAAAAGTTATTCTCTCTAAAGGCCTTGGAGAGCTAAGGGCAAGTTGGGGGAGGGCAGTAACAGAGGAAAGGGCCAGTCCAATAATAGAAAGAAGTGAATTGAAACAAATTGCTAAGGACTTATTCACAAGTATGTGCTTAATTCCCAGTGATAGCAACTGGCAGTTGGTTTGCTCTTTGTGGTAATTTCTAGCCATCCTCCCACAGAATGATTTGGCTTTCATCCCAAGCTGTTCTCAGTCCCGTAGAAGTTGAAGGTCCTTAAAAGGATGGATAACAGAAGCAATTGGGGGGGTGGGGTGGAGTGGTTCTTCGTAATCCAGGTGTTCTGTCCTTAGGCAATTCGAGTCAGTGACTATGGACTCCAGTAGCCCTGAGAGGACCCTTCATGGAGAAACTCAAAGCATTTGATAAAAAAATGATAGTCCCATAGTAGCTCAGTAGGAGTGTCAGGAGTACATAGCAATTAATTTAATTTTTTTCCCAGAAGATTTTATGTTTAAATGGAAGGACCCTCAGGGTCCTTATCCAATTCCTCAGGGTCTTATCCAATTCCATTTACAGATGAGGAAACCGAGGAAATTAAGGACATAACTGGAAAGCATCATAGCCTCTCAGAGTTGGAAGGTGCTCTGGAGGTCATCTGGTCTAAATTGTACCTTTTTTGATGAGAACCTTTTCTCTGAAATCTATCCCTGATAAAAGATCCTTGGCATTGGTGGTAGGGACTGGATTGAAAACCTCTTTATGAAGGGAAAACTTCCTGAGGCAATCCAAGGAGTACAGAGCAGTTTAGAAGCTGCAGAATATAGGCAGTTTGGGAAGTAAGACTGCTGTATGCAAGTTAGACATATGTCCAGAAATAGAACCCAGGAGACCATGCCTTCTAAGTTCTTGAGGCTATAGGGTGTCTTTCAATATAGCACTGGGCTTGAGTTACAACCCATTTTCATTTCTGAGAAAAACCACAGTGAGCAAGAAATCTGGGAAACATGTTCCAGAAGCACTTGGTCTCTGGGGCTCAGCATAAGTCCTAATTTCTCCATTAATTATTTCAGTTTATAGGAGACTTTCTCTCATCTGGTTCCTAAGAGCATATCATCAGTACCCATCTTTGATAATTATTTATCATTGTCTGCATGCAGAATGGCTAGAGCACTGGACTTGGAATGAAGAAGAACTGAATTCAAATTCTGCTTGTTCACTTACTAAAAGTGTGATTGTGGGCAAATCCCTTGGTTTCTCTCAATTTTGGTTTCTTCCTCTGTAAAATTGGGATAATCATACCTGAAGTGCCTATCTCATAGGGTTGTTGGGAGAATCAAAATAGAATTGTATATGTAAATTGTGTTTTCTAAGAGCAAGTTTCCATGATCTAAGGATGAAAATGGTACAATCCTTATCCTTTTTTTATGGCTATTTTTTTTTAAACTCTCACCTTCCACCTAAGAAACAATACTGGGTATTGGTTCCAAGGCAGAAGAGTGGTAAGGGCTAGGCAATGGGAGTTAAGTGACTTGTCCAGGGTCATGCAGCTAGGAAGTATCTGAGGCCAGACCTCCCATCTCTAGGTCTGGCTCTCAATCCAGTGAGCTACCCAGCTACCCCCATGTCTGTTGCTATTTTATTATTATTATCATTACTATGTCTCTCCATCTAAGTTGTAAGCACTTTGAAGGCTGAGGCTTTCTTCCTCTCTTATAAACTTGTGACCTTCAGATAGTAGGTTTGTAGTAATCTTGTAATCAGATAATCAGATATCAGATAGTACTGTCAGTAACCAGATAGTGGGTTTGTAGTTGAAGATAGTAATTTGTTTGCAGAACTAAAGTAAATAAGAACAATAATAATGATGACAACTATTATTATTATAGATATTTATATAATGCCTCAAGGTTTGCAAAGTGATTTATATTCCTTATCTCATTTGATGCTGGCAACACTGATATCAATGTTATGGGCATTATTAAAGACTATTTTGGAGAAGAGGAAACTGGCCAATAGAAGGTAAGGGACTTGTCCAAGGCTATCAAACTAGCAAATATATGAGGTAGGAATGAACCCAGGTCTTCCTGACTTGAAGTTCAGAAATTTCTGTGCATAGTAAGAACTTAAATGCTTTTTATTTCACAAGGATAGCCATTTGGAAAACAATTCAGAACCTTTATATCAGAATCTTTTTTTAGGAAAATCTACCTGAATAAAACACACAAATTTTTGTTTTTTCCTTTCTAGTTGAAAAAGCCACATAGAAATGAAAATCTGATGTGACTAGATAAACCAGATGCCAGGATAACTGGGCTCTTTGGGGGTATACACCCAACCTCAAGGGAAAGGACATCCCTGTTGGCTTCACTTTCTAACTTGGATGATCTGAGAAAGTCTGGCAGAGGGAAGATTTGTGAGGCTTTGAATTCTCTGGAATTTCTAACCTTCTCTGAGCTTGGTAGGACTCAGGAGAAGGAAATGCATTGTTTGAATGGCAGCCATGGTTACAAAAGGTCTCCAGGCCTCTTATGCCAACCAGAGAGAAATAAAATACTTGGTGAGTAGAGTAATTGGAAAGCAATTGGTCATGTGTTAAAGTAGGCTGCATGGGTTAGATCCAGAACAATGAAGACTTCTGGCATAGGAACCATTTGGAAATAAGATTTCTGCCTGGAAGGTAATATTTGATGTTAAGAAATGGAAAGGACTATTGCAATCCACTTTATGCCTGCTATTCTCCCTGCCAAATACAAGATTGGCCTCTCTAACTTGTTTAGAATTATTTGCTTCAGCCTATTTCTCAATAACCCCAATAATAAGACATTGGCCAACTTGATGGTGACAATCTTCCCAACTGATATGTTTGAGAAAAAGCTGTCAGGCTGGTGAATGGGACCCTGTGACATCTGGCCCATCAATAGGACTCTCAAGGAATCCAGTGAATTAGGTTTGGGCTTGGACAATTGCCAATCCAAATAGGGTGTGTTCAATCCTTTCAGACCATTACCTCTTCTCTCATTATCTTCCCTGTGGTCCTTTTGAAAACTCCCACCATTCTGTGTTTATGCAATCAAGGTCCACACTGGAACAACATCTTGGGTTTGCTGTGTCCTTTTTACCACTGTCACCAAACTCAAATAAAAACAGCACCACTAAACTTTACAAAAAAGATTCCCTCAAACAGCATATATTGACTTTGAAAACCACATGTTGCCCTTATCTACATCACACTCTATTCTTCTTTATTTTTTTTTAAACATTTCCCAATTGCTTTTTAATCTGATTCTGGTCCCACTTGAGAATGGTGCCTGTGGGCAGCATGTTTGATACTTCTGCCTTATACCACAAAGAACTTTGAGTAAATCCCTGATGTCAGGCCTCAAGGTAGAGTCAGTAGGATCAAAGACATAGAGCTGTGGATCTTTCCTAAGAGAGGCAGATCACAAGCCATCACCTTCTTCTTCCTGGGAAGTAAAAAAGTGTGAATTACCTCATGGACCACTGAAGAAACTCCCAATTTGCTTCTAGGGGTAAAACTTTGAACAGAGGTTACTTCATCTCCAAATTAACATACAGTTATACTTTTTCCACACTCAAGAAGTTCATAGTCAAGCAAGACAGAAGATAAGCAACCCTTTATAAATTTCCAACCATTTTTACCACCTTGCCCCATGTTTCTTTCTACACACTTAACTTTGAATTGGGGGAGACAGAGAACTAGAGCTCCACAGATGGCTATTTGGGGACTGGAATAGTGCCACTGAAACACTTCTACATGGTTCTAACCAGACAATATCTTTCTTTCTCTCAAGAAGTACCCATTCCAATCCAAGAAGCACTTAAGTGCCTATACTAGGCACTCAGGATAATGAAGACAAATAATTAAGTATCCTCAAATAACTTGCAGTCTGTTCTTTTTTTAAAAAGCCCTTACCTTCTGTTTTAAAATCAATGCAAAGTATCAGTCCCAAGGCAGAAGATCAAGAAGGGCTAGACAATTGGGATTAAATGACTTGCCCAAGACCACATTGCTAGGAAATATCTCGGGTCACATTTGAATCCATGTCCTTCTGACTCCAGACCTTGTTCTCTTTCCACTGTATTACCTAACTGCCTCTGTTCCATTTTATTTTCAGTTCAATATAGGGCTTAACACACGGCTAATATTTAATTCATATGTATGACTATTGCCTTCTGACCTGGATGATGGAGGGACTGAACATGAGTCCTTCGTATGTAAGTTCCCTCACATTCTCAGAGGTGCTTTATTCCCTGAGCTTTGACTTTGCCACAAACCCTGGTGTTACCCCTGGGCAGTTCTCACTTCTTATTCGGCTTCTACTTTCTTTGCCAGGTAGAATGATTTTTGAACTGGAAAGGGCAGAATGAAAATGTCTAATAGGGAACCAAAGTACATTAGAAATAAGTAGATGAGGCGATAAGAGAGTATTATGTAGTCCTAGTATTAGCTGTCCTTGCTGAATTCAAGTCATCTGACCCAGAAGAACTAGGTATTGAATACTGGTCCTGAATGAATGGGCAAATGGGAGTGATCATCTACCATTAGTGATCATGGAGAGTTGGGGAGGTACTGCAGGACTAGAAGAGGACAAATGTCTCCTTTATTTTTTAAGTGGAGGGAGAGGGAGGGGTAGGTAGGTGGATAGAGAGCCAAGCCTAGGGATCGGAGGTCCTGTGTTCAAATATGTCCTTAGACATTTCCTAGCTGTATGACCCATGGTGAGTTACTTAACCCTGATTGCCCAGCCCTTGCCACTCTTCTGCCTTGGAACCAATACTTATCGATTTTAAGACAGAAAGTAAAGATTTTTTAAAAAATCAGGGGGAAGGGAAGGAAGAAAATTCTTCAAACTATAAACTAGAGAGTTTGAATTCAATTCAAGGGAGAAAAATAGTTAATAAATCAGTCTGCTAATATTTTTCAAGTGCCTACTATGTTAAGAGTTAGGGATTCACAGAATGACAAAAAAAAAAGTTTCTGCTCTTAGGGAATTCACAGTTTAATGAGGGAGACAATATATAAACAAGATATGTATAGGATAAATTGTGGGTAATCTGGGGGCAGGGAGGAGACATTAAGATAAAGGAGGACTGGGAAAAGATTCCTTTTATTTATTTTTACATTGTGACTTGCCCAAGGTCACACAGTGGGAAAGGATTCTTGCAGAAGGCCAGACTTTAGCTGAGATTTGAAGGAAGCTAGGGAAGCTTAGAGAACACAGAGAAAAGGAGGTAATGACAAAAGAAGGGAAAGAAAGGAAAGGAAAAGGAAAAAGGAAAGAAAGGAAAAGAAAGGAAGGGAAGAGAAGAGAAAGTAGTGATAACAAATAGCTAATGTGATTTCATCAAGGACATGTTAGATTAATTTTCTTCTCTTTTTTGATAGGTTTACTAAATTATTAGGTCAGAGAATGTTGTAGGTCAGTTCAGTAGTTTCAGGTCTGATCTGATTCTTCATGACCCCATTTGGGATTTTCTTGACAACGATACTGGAGTAGTTTGCCATGTTCTTTTCCAGTTCAATTTACATATGAGAAAACTTGGGCAAACAGGGTTAAGTGACTTGTGTAAGGGTCAGACATCTAATGTTTGAGGTCAGATCTGAACTCAGAGAAATGAGTCTTCCAGACTGTGCCACCTAGTTGTCCTATAATGAATGTTGTAGATAGAGTTTATCTAAATGTTAACAAAGCTTTTGATAAAATTTTTCATGCTATTGTTGTTGGGGAAAAATGTGGAGTTTGACTTCAATTCCTATGGGAGAAAATGGTTAATAAGTCAGTCAGCTAATATTTTTAAGTGCCTACTAAATGCCAGGCACCCTGTTAAGAATTAGGGATTTAAAAGAAGGCCCCCCCCCCCCCCCCCCCCCCCGCAAAAAAAAGTTTCTGCTCTCAGAGAACTTACAGTTTAATGAGGGAGACAATATACAAACAATATATGTACAGGATAAATTGTGGGTAATCTCAGGGGAAGGCATTAAGATGTAGTGTGGACTAGAAGGTAATATAGTTAGATGGATTTACAAATGGTTCCATGACTGGCCTCAAGGAGGAATCCTTAAAGTCTAATATCAACTTGTAAGGGGATCAGCTGCAGGATGAGCATGATTTATGCTTGGCCCTGTGCTATTTTTTTTTTTTTTTACTTTTTTCAATATTTTAAAGGCAGAAATGGCAGGTTCATTGAATTTGTATCTGACACAAAACTGAGGAAAAACTAACACACTGACAGATCACAGATCCAAAAAGATCTTAACAGCTAGAATACTGGACTAAATCTAATTAAGGTGAAACTTAACATTAAAAATGCAAAGTTCTGGGCTGAAAAATCAACATTACAAGGAAAAGAAGAGAGGAGGCCTGGCTGGACAACAGCTGACTTGAAAAATATATAGGAATTTTAGTGGGCTATGAACTTAATATGAGAAAGTACTGTGATATAGTAGCCACAAAAGCTATTGGGATCTTGGAATGCATTAAGAGAAACCTGGCTTATAGGAAAGGGGCAGCTAGATAGCATAGTGGATGAAGCACTGGGTCTAGAATCAGGAAGCCTCATTTTCCTGGGTTCAAATCTACCCTTAGACATTTAGTAGCTGTGTGATCCTGGGCAAGTCACTTAACCTTTGTTGCTTTAGTTCCCTCAGCTGTAAAATGAGCTTAAGAAGAAAATGGCAAACTATTCCAGGATCTTTGCCAAGAAAACCTCAAATGAAGTCATGTAGAGTCAGACACAACTGAAAAATGACCAAACAACAAGCTTATGGGAAAAAGGTAGCCAGTAATTCCACTGTGCCTTTATCAGACTATAGTTGTGGAATTATGTTCTGGGTACCACTGTTTAGAAAGAGCACTGGTAAATGGATGAGCATTCAGAGATATATAATCAGGATAGTAAAGGGCCTTGAGTTTGTGTCACATGAAGACTGGTTGAAAGAACTAGGCATGTTCATATTGGATATTTAGAGTTTTTAAAAGTATTTAGTAAGCCCTTACTATGCACTAGGTACTGTGCTAAATACATACTGGGGATACAAATATAAGAAAGCAAGAAAGTCTTCCCTTCTAGTCTGACAGGGGGGAAGAAAGCATAAAGAGAAGTAGGAAAGGAGTTGGGAACTAAGGATGTGGAGCTATCATAGTTTGAAAATGGTGGTCCAGACATGAAATGGGAGTCTGATTCAGAGCAAGTTCTACCAAAAGAGAAGTTCTATTAAAAGAGAAGACTTGGGGATGAGAGGGTGTGTTGACAGCTATCTTCAAATATTTGAAGGGCTGTGGGCCCTAAAGGACAAAGCTGATAAAAATGGGTGGTGGTTGTAAACATTTAGGCTTAATGTTGGGAAAACTTAGAGCTACTCAAGAGTGAAAGGGGTTTCTTTGGGAGATATCGGGTTCTCTTTAATTAAAGATCATCCTGATGTTGGATGTATTATCAGCTATGTTGTAATAGGAATTATTTGGGAAGGGGATGGATTGGACAAGAAGATCACTGAGTTATTTCTCAAATCTAAAGTTCTGTAAATCGAATTCTCCAAAGGTTATGAACTTGGACATAAAACTAAGATTACATATTGCCATGTAGGTTAGCACTGGTGGAAGTTAAGTGGTGCAATGGAGAGAGTGCTGTGGTTGGAGTCAGGAAGACTCATCTTCATGGGTTCAAAGATGGCTTCAAATACTTGATAGCTGTGTGAACCTGGGAAAGTCACTTAATCCTATTAGCCTCAATTTCCTCATCTGTAAAATGAGCTGAAGAAGAAAATGGCGAACCACTCCAGTATCTTTGCCAAGACAACCCCAAAAAGGGACATGAAGAATTGGACACAACTGAACATCAACAATTAGGGACAGAGAAGACTAGCCCAAGATGGGTCATACCCAGACCAGAACATATCAGTCTTCCAAGGACAGATGAGAGGTATTAGGTCAGAAACTTAAGTATAACAGAGAAAAATAGAGAAGAATCTTTCTGGCATGGGTTTTGAGGAATAAATATTTTTGGTCAATATTGCAGGAAAAAATAGTTCACGAAAATGTTTGAGGGAGCAGAGAAAAATATTCCATGCCTCTTTTTAGAGGCAATTAGGTGTTTTGATGGATAGAATACTGGGTCTAGTGTCTGGAAGATTTGAGTTTAAATCTGTACTCAAACACAATAGTATCGGTGTAACTTTGAGCAAGCTGCTTAACCTCTGTCTGTCTCAGTTTCCAGAACTGTAAATGGGGGAAATAATAGCATTAACTTCCAGGGTTATGAGGACCAAATGAAATAATAAAGCATTTAGCATATTGCTTGGTATATAGTCGATGCTTAATAAATGTTTAATTCCCTTCTCCTTCCCTTTAATCTACAAATGAGGTGGTGGACTTGGATTAAAGAACATTGGGACACTCACAGCCTTGCTAGCCCAGTCTACAAAAAATATAACTATATATCTATGTGTACATATTTATAATTTATCTAACATTAAGAACAAAAAGAGAAGTCAAGAGGGAAGTAAAGGGCATGACAATGATCTCAAGTAATTATTATATTGAACCAAAATTCATACAAATCATGTAACTTAAAACTTCATTCTTTTCACATCTGTTGTTAAACGCTTATCTACCTAACCTTTACCTTCTAGTACTTTCCAGAAAACCTTTTAAAACATATTAGAGGGGCAGCTAAATGGTTCACTGGACTGAGAGTGAAGTGTAGAGGTGGGAGGTCCTGGGTTCAGACACTTCCTAGCTATGTGACCCTGAGCAAGTCACTTAACTCCCATTGCCTAGCTCTTAACACTATTCTTTCTGCCTTGTAGCCAATATTGATTCTAAGACAGAATATAAGTTTTTTTTAAATTAAAAAATGATAAAGAGAAAATTCTTTTTACAGAATAGGGAGAAAATTAACTGTAGTCTTCTTTATCTCCCAATCCCCAAGGGGCATCTGGGTAAGGCAACTTATGATATACAGATTATAAGTGGAAAGAATTTGGGTGAAGAGTCATGGAAGCAGAAACAGAATGAAATTATTATCAAAATGTCCCACAAACCACCTAGACAGAAAGACAAAATAGATGAGGAGGTAGGGAAATGGACCATAAGTCTGGCACAGAGATTTCACAGAATACTGATCTGAGACCTTTGTTGTTTTTGTGGTTGATTGGTTTCAGTTCTATCTGACCCTTCATGACCCCATTTGGGGTTTTCTTGGCAAAAATACTGGAGTGGTTTGGCATTTTCTTCTCCAGCTCATTTTATAAATGAGGAAATGGAGGCAAACAAGGTTAAGGATTGCCTTTACTAATTCACACAATTAGTAAGTATCTGAAGCCAGATTTGAATTGAGATCCTTCTGATTCTAGGTCCAGCATTTATCCACTGTGCCACCTAGCTGCCCTAATATGGGACTGACTATAACTAAATATCTGTTAGAATTCTCTCTCTGCCGAGAACAAAGTATCTAATAATTTCTAAAACTAGTCTTAATGATAATTCTATCCTTAAAAAGATAGAGAAAGCAAGAGAAAACTTCTTTTCAAAATAAGCATTTATTAAATATGTAATAAATGCCAAGTGTGCTAATTATACACACACACACACATAAATAACAAGGAAATGCTAATTTTCTGGGGTGGGCATCAAGAGAAACTTGGAGGAAGTGATCATTTTAGAATCTGACAGAGAAGAAGAAAGCTGTACATAATCTAAAGAATAAAGGAGAACATATAGCAAAGGGTTCAGAGAGAAAAAAAAAAAAACAGGTAGAATCCTATAGCTAAAATTCTATAGGAGAAGTTGACCTGGGAGAGAAGAGAGTCCTCTCAGGAATGAAATGCTGAAAATATGAAGGAAATTGTTTTGACAAGGATTTAAAAGCTCAGAAAGAGACTGATAAAAAATCATAGGGAATTTACTGACCAACTTAGATTTCATGAAGACATGCAGAATAATGAGGACTGATTGACAGAACTGGGATATTTAAAGAGAAAACTCAGGGTGGACATGACAGATGTCTTCAAGTATTTGAAGAACTGACAGAGAAGAAGGATTAAATTTTTCCCTTTGGTCCCAGAACTAGTAGCAATGGGTGGAAATTATAAAAGCAGATTTAGTTTTGGCATTAGGAAAGAGCTTATAACAATTACAGCTACCTAAATGATGGGATGAATCTCTCTGATAGATTTACATATTCTATAATTTTCACTTTACATTTTAATTGTTTAAATTTTGAGGCAGCTCTTCATCTCTGGAGTGATTCCATTTCTCTAGCATCAAGATCAAAATACTGGTGAAAGCTGGATTCTATAAGGAACAGATAATTTTCCTTAGGAACCGTAAAGATAATCTAGGAAGACAAAATGGCAAGGGCTGAATGTTTAATTACTAAGGAAAATATGGAGACTACTTTGGCCAATATATTCATGTCACCAGTAAATAGTTTCATCTCTCTTTTTTATTACTGCAACACAAGTCAGAGCTGGGCTAGAACAAGGATGGTGGAACAAACCTAAATAAATGGTGAAAACCAAAATTCCTGAGGGCAAAGGACTTAGGCAATAAGCAGAAAATATTCCCGGGATGTGAAAGAGGAATATCTTCATTCATTAATCACACGATTCAACATCCATTCATTAATTAGAAACCCACAATATACTAACCATGCTGACAATGCTTTTTAGAGAAATGGGATATAAAAAGATTAATGAGATATAATCTATGGCCTTGATGACTTTACAGTTTAAAAGATGGAGATAAAATATGTATGTACCCAAGTAACAGGAAAACAAAGTACAAAGACAACATTATGGGAGTTCAGAGGAGTTAGCATATAATAGTGACTAAGAGCTCATGGATACAAATTACACCTCTTATGCTTATTACTAGTGTGACTGTAGAAGGTCATCTCACTTTTTAGCTCTATATTTATGATTTATTGTTCAGCTGTTGTTCAGTCATAGCCAACCCTTTGTGACCCCATTTGGTGTTTCTTTGGCAAAGTAATGGAGTGTTTTCGTCACTTCTTTCTCCAGCTCATTTTACAGCCGAGGAAACTGAGGCAAAAGGTTAAATGACTTGCTGAGGATCACATAGCTAATAAGTGTTTGAACCCAGATTTGAACTCATAAAGATGAGTTTTCCTGTCTCCAGAACTGGCACTCTAGGCACTGTGCCACCTAGCTATGATGCTAATTATATTATTTCTGTAAGGGAAGCAACATAACTTAATGGAAAAATCATTCAACAAGATATTAGGAGAATTGTGGTAGTCCCAGCTCCACCAAGTTGCACAGCTTTAAGCAAGTTACTTCATTCCTCTGGGCCTCATTTCGTCACCTGTAAAATAAGTGAGTTGGACTAGATGACCTCTGAAGTATCCCTAATATTATGGTTTTATGATGCTTTATGGTAGATGCATAAAGTGGTTTACAGAAAGCTGTAGGGATGAATGAGATCACCAGGGAAGAATATGTAAGAACAGAAATGGCTGAAGAATAGAACCTTGAAGAGAATTGAGCAAAATTTATAAGAATACAAAGCATTATCCAATAGGTAATTCTCACAAGAAGAAATTAAAACTATGTATAGTCATATGAGGAAATGCTCCAAATCACCATTAATTAGAAAAATACAAATAAAAATAAATCTGAGATACTACTTCACATCTAGTAGAGTAGAGGACCAAAAAGGAAAATGATAAATGTTAGAGGGGATGTAAGAAATTTGGGACACTAATGCACTCTTGGTGAAACTGGCACAACCATTCTGTGAGAACAATATGGAACCAAAGGGCCATAAAATTGTGCATACTCTTTGATCAAGTCATACCACTACTGGGTCTGTATATCAGAGATGGGAGAAAGGACCTATTTGTACAACAATATTTTTAGCAGCAATTTTTGTAGTGGCAAAGAACTGGAAACTGAGTAGGCGTCCATCAGTTGGGGAATGGTTGAACAAGTTGCAGTATATAGTTGTAATGGAGACCATAAGAAATGATAAACAGGATGAGTTCAGAAAAACCTGGAAACACTTAAAAGAATTGATGAAAATGAAAAATGAATGAGTGCATGTAGTAACAGAAATATTGTACAATGATCAACTGTGAAGGACTAAATTATCATCAGCAAACCAAGGTTCTAAGGCAATGATGACAAACCTTTTAGAGACTGAGTACCCAAACCTCATGCCGCATGCGAGTCCCCAATCTTACCCCAGACAGGGGAGAGAGGAAACTCTCCCATTGGACTGTTGGGCAGAGGGGTGGGTAATGTAAGAAATACCCTCTGGTGTATGGAGAGGGGAAAGGGAGTAGCCCCCACTCTGGCATGCCTCTGGCACATGTGCCATAGGTTCACCAACATAGTTCTAGCCCAAGAGACTCATGATTAAAAAAAAAAAAACACAAAGAAGAAACTATTCGAATTTGACTGCAGATCAAAGCATATGCCATCCTTTACTTTATTTCCTTCATGAGTTTTTTTTTATTATCTATGTGATATGTGTCTTTAGTCATGATATGAGGAACATAAAAATATGTATTGCATGAAAGCACTGGTATAACCCATATCTATTTACTGCCTAGTGGGGGAGGTGGAGGGAGGGTGGGAGGAAGAGAATCTGAGTTGCAAAATGTCAGAAAACAATTGTCAAAAATTATTTCTACATGGAATTGAAAGAAATAAAATTCAATAAAAAAGAAACAAACCAGAATAGAACCCTGAAAGAAGTCAGCACATATAATCAGGATTAGAGGAAAAGCCAATGAAAGAAATAGGAGAAACAATTACAGAGGGAGGAAGAAAGAAACAATTATAGAGGGTGGAAACAATGTTGAGAAAGCTAAGGGAGGAGAGAGTAGCTTTCAAAAGGGAATGGCCAAGTGTGTCAAATGTTATAGATATACTAAAGAGGTTGAAGATGGATTAAAAAGCCATCTTTTTAGGGCATAGTTTCATTGAAGAGGGTTGAGGATGGAATCTGTAGTTTTAGGGAGTGAGAAGTGAATTGATGGCAACCAAACAGAGGCAGGGAAATGTTAAGTATAACTTTTGGGGGAGGAGTTTGGCAGCAATCAGGACAGAGAATGAGTTGATGGCAGTTTAAGAAAAAAAAAATAAAGGTTTAGGAGAGCTTATTTTTTAAGACTAGGGGAAACATAAAGAGGATCAGTGATATTATAGGTGATTCTTGATTCTTTAGTGAATTGGATTTAAGTGAGACAGAGTGTACAAAGTCATCAGCTTCATTCTCCCTTCCAGATTCATTGAAGTCCAGTGGCAAGACAAAAGTCAGGACAACTGGTAATGACCCCACCAAAGGTGAATGAGCAGTCCTGGGCTCAGCAAACCCTCATACTAGAGGTACTAGTCCTCCCTGAACACCTCATACACCTCCCTGATAGAACATAGACTGCATGGAGAGTAATATGAAGAAGGGCTAGAAAAGTCAGCTGGAGCCAGACCACAGAAGGCCTTGAATATCACAGAAAGAAATTAATACTTTTTCTTTGTAGGCCTGTGGTCTCCAAACTTTTTTGTATTATACATTCCTAAAGTAAAATATTTTTGAGTGTGTAACTACACTCCATTGTCTATAATTTAGATACATGTAATATTGTTTTTTGGTCATTTTTGCCATTTCAGTCTGACTCTCATATATTATTGTACTAATTATGTATATTAGGAAATAGATAAAAATAGACATTGAAAAAGGTAAGATAAAAAATGAAATAAAATGGAGTTTCCTGAGAAGAACATAGAAGTCTTATAGTTTGCACTGACTGCAAACTCCTCCCTACACACACACACACACACACACACACACACACACACACAAGCATATAAATAAAATATAAACATACATCCAATCCCCCAGGGGTTCTTGCTTAGTGATTGCCTGATCTGAGGGACAGCATATGCTAGGGGAAGGGGAGGAGTAATGATTTTCCCAATAGCATCTGTACAGCTACTGTGGGTGGCCAGGGAAGCAAGTTTTAAGTTTTAACTGCCCTTTCAGGCTAATGCTCAACTCAGAATGAAGGAGCTTGAGGGCTTCCAAAAAGGAGGGAAGGTGATGATTGGGGACATATGGAAGATTAGGAGTAAGAATGCTGGTGCTGGAGACAAACTCCACAATTGTTTTACCCTGCAACTCCTGGGAAACAAGATGCCCACCCCCCAGGTTAAACTCATCACTTCTAATCTCATCACAATGCAGCTAATTCAAGTCTTGATTTAAAAAAAAAACAAAACCCTTACCTTTTGTCTTAGAATCCCTACTGTGCATTGGTTCCAAGGCTGAAGAGTGGTAAGGGCTAGGCAATGGAGGTTAAGTGACTTGCCCAGGGTCACACTGCTAGGAAGTGTCTGAGGCCAGATTTGAGCCCAGGACCTCTTGTCTACAGGCTGACCTTCTATTCACTGAGCCACCTAACTGCACCTCCAATACTGACCTCTTTTTCCTCTCCCCTCTAAATGGAGGGATGGAGGCCTGAAGGGTCAGAAGGAGTACCAAACTCTTCTCAAGGCTTTCCTTTAAAGAGGGCAGAAACAGGATTTTACAACTTTCTCCACAGAAGAAGACGCCCCCTAGTTTACTGTCCCTTTCCTGCCTCCTTTTGTATATTATCTCCCCTCCCCCCCACTGGATTGTAAGCTTCTTGAAAGCAGGGACTAGCTTTTTATTACTTGTATCCCAGTGCCTGGTGCATGGTAAGCACTTTAAAAATGTTGGTTTGATTGGATTGGATGTGATCCAAATTCCCATCCTCTGATCAGATAATTGGATATCTCTGGGGTCAGTCTACTACTGTAGGCAATAAGAAGTCGTAAGTTTTTGAGCCCCATAGGATCATTGATCTAGAGTTGAAAGAGATCTTGTAGTTCATCAAGTCCAAATCTCCCCCACTTTAGAGCTGAAGGCCTATAGTGATCCATCAGACTTTCCCAATATCACTTAGGTAGCAAGCATCAGAGATGGATCTGAACCTGGGTCCTTTGACTGAAGAGCCAATCTTTTTCATTCTTGTGCATGATAGGGGTAGGTAGGTGATGCAGTGATTAGAGCACTGGGCCTGGATTAAGAAAGACTCAAATTCTGGAGTTCAAATCCAGTCTCATATACTCACTAACTGTGTGACCCTGGGGAAATGACAACCCTATTTGCCTTAATTTCCTCATCTGTAAAATGAGCTGAAGAAGGAAATGGCAAACCATTCTTGGATCTTTGCTGATAAATCTCCAAATGGGGTCATGAAGAATGGAGAGTACTGAATGACTGAGCATCAACAATTTAACCCCCTCAATTTCTGGATTAGGAAATTGAGGTGTGAGAAGTGACCTGGCTTGCCCAAGGTCCCATAGATAATCAGTGTCAGAGCTGGCATTTGAACCTAAGTTCTTTGACTCAATCCTGTGCTCTGATTGATTAGAGAGGAGAGAGGAGGTGGAAAGTAAACAACCTGTTAGAAAGCTATGTGTCTTAATAAGGAAAGATGAGGATCCCAGGTCTGGGAACTAGAATTTAGCACCTTTGAACATTCAACTTTAGAAGTTACTTAGTTCTTTAGAGTTGGAGGAAGCATTAGAAGTCATTTAATCCAACCCCATCCAATAAATTCCTCATTACAATATTCCCAGCTAGCTGTCAACCAACCTCTGCTTAAATCATCCCATGATGTATAATTTAATATTTCACTTCCAGTGATGCTTAAATCTGTTTCCTACCCTAGCCCTTTCCAGGGGGCAGCAATGTGGTGCAGGGGATGGAGCACTTGCCCTGGAATCAGAACTTGAATTTAAATCTGGCCTCAGCTGTGTGACTCTGGGCAAGCCTCTTGACCCTGTTGACTTCAGTTTTCTCATCTGTAAAATGAGTTGGAGAAGGAAATGGCAAACCACTCCAGGATCTTTGCCAAGAAAATCTCAAAAACGTTATCACAGAGAGTCAAACTCTAATTGACTAAACAATAGCAGTCCTTTCCACTCTTTAAAAATGACTATTAATACTATTAACTTTCTCCTTCCTTTTGCTTCTCTCAAGAAGGCACATACAAATGTCCTCTCTTCTTTTACCTGGTATTATTGGTTACAGAAATTAGTAGGACGACGACAACAACAACAACAACAACAACAACAACAACAACAACAACAACAACAACAACAACAACAACAACAACAACAACAACAACAACAACAAACCACTGGAGAATGCATCAAGAAACCAGGTTTGATTTCTGCTCCTGTACTACTAGGTCTGAGACATTGGTTACTGCACTCCCTTAACCTCAGCTTCCTAATCTTTAAAATGGAGACAGCAAGACCTGTATACCCACCCCATAGGAAAGTTGACAATATAAAAGTATTTCACTAATGGGAAAGCGTTTTGTATGACTATTAGACAATTGCCAACCAGTTACTGCTGTCTCGATATTCGTGGGGTGATGGAATGGAGGTTGGGGGTGGAAATGCCTTCTGTGGTTGTGCTAACCCTGTTCAAGTTGGAAGTAAGGGAGTAATGAAGAGAGCAAGGGCTTTCTTTTTATCCTCCTGCTCCGGAATTAGGCTGTGCAAACCCAGCTCCTTTACCCAAGTCCACCGAAGTAGTGGAGGGCAGCGAAAGAGGTGGGGAGGGGGAGAACGACCCCTCCCCCTCCTTTCCTTTTCCCATTGGCTGCCACTTGTCAGTATTTAGACTGCCACTGGCCCTCCGCACCGTCCATCAGGCCTGCCTGGCTCCGCCCCTCCTAGAGTTTATAACGGGGATTCTCATGGCCTGGGGATAAGGCTTTTAACCTGCTACCTCTGTGGGACAGGCAAAGCCCAGTCTAGCCGACTCAGGAGAGCACGCGCTCGCGGTCCGCTGCACCCCAGGCTCTCTGCCTGCCTCCCTCGCATCCCACCCCTGCTCCCTGTTTCATGACCGTGATTTTTAAAAGCAGCCTTCAGGAGCACCCGCAGAGGGACCTCTCCTCTCTTCTCCCACGAATCGCGAGTCTCCTCCAGGGGCGAAGCAGGGGGTGGGGAGGCGGTGTGTGCGGAGCCTGCTACCCACCCCACGACTGTCGCTGTCAAAATGCTTCCCGGGCGCTGGGGGCGGCTGGTGACTTCCCAGCTGCTCCTGGTGCTAGTGCATCTCCCGCAGACTCCCAGCCACCGAGCTACGGGACCCCGGGTAAGTGCTTGCCTGTGTAGCCCTCTCCCTGTGCGTTGTAGTCTCCCCGGAGCAGGGAGGCAGGCAGGGGGACGCGTAGACGCATCCCTGCTTCTGCTCCTCCAGCCCACCCCGACTCACCCTTCCACCTGGGAAGAGGCAACTATGCCTTGTTCCTATGGCATTTTTCCTCATCCCTTAAAAAGGGGGCAAAGGTCTGTTGCTTTCCCCACCTTCCAGCCTGTGCCCTTGTTGGCTTAATTTGAGAAGAGGCTAGAACAGAGAGGGGTTTCTTTAGTTGCCTCCTCTTCCTTTCCCGCAGTTTCTCTGGGGCTGTCAGGTTACTAGAGTCAAGTTAGAAATGTGCTTGCTCCCCACCTCCCGTCTCCCGGAGTATTTTGTTCTGAAGGTGCTCAGTGTTCTCTCCTGCTTTGTGGTTAATTACTAGTTTCACTATCGCTCCAGTTGTTTCAGCATCCTTCCCTTCCACAACTTGGTCTGCTGATTGCCCCAATTCCTGCTGACTCCTGCTATGGAGTTTCACCTAAAGTATGGGTTTCCTGTTGTCACAACCTGCAACTGCTTCCTCAGTGCTAGGGGCTCAGGCAGGGAACAGTACTCCTCTTCGCCATCACCTCCTCCCCCACCCACACCTAGCCAGTTTTGAGTTATCTATCCACTGGCAAAACGAGATCGCACGTGTGTTTTAAATGACCATTTCTAATGAAATCAAAACAAAATCTTAGTGCTCGTATATAGAGAACATAACTGAAATGCTGGAGTGAGGGACTGGCGAATAGCTATATAGTGAGAGAATAGGAGAAAAAATGTGCAGTATGAAGTAGCAACTCTACATGCTTCCAACACTACTCTGTTTGGAAGTTGTATGATTCTGACCTTTGCTCTGTTTGGAAAGAGGAATAAAATGCAATTCCTTTTCAGGGAACAGGATTGTCCCTGGTATGCTATTGATAACTGTGTTGTGAATTTCCTGGATAGATTTCTCTTCTACAATTTTAAGGGAAAATCATTTGTGGTCTTTAACAGTTCAGTTTCTTCAGGCAATTTCTAGCTCAGGAATTAGCTACCTACTCATCTGAATCCAGGAATAGCTGTTATCCCAAATCAATATGAAAGTTCAATGTATAAAGGAAAGTAAGCTTGACTTTTATGAAAGTCAACTGATTTCTCCATCAGTGTGCTTCACTAGATATTCTCATCAGCTTTCTCCCTTGTATATGTTTGAAAAATCTCAGAATCTTTATTAGCCCAGCACCACTATGTGGGAATCATCTTTATAGCAGTAGTTTGAGTATGAAAGGAGAAAATGGCAAGGCAATGGAGAGACTTAATCACTCATCAGGCATAGTGATTTCGTTTGAAGCCCTTTATCATTGTGAGATCAGTGCTCTAACCACTCTAAGAAAGAAAAGTGTTTGTCTGTGTTAGGCTGTACCTTGCTTTTATGACCAGATGTGCAACAGCAGCAGTTAAAATGTGGCAGATTAGACCCAGTATGTGTCCTAAATCCTTGGCAGCAGGGTTTTTCAAGGTTGAAAAGTAAAGGCTTTGTATGAGTGACTTTTATGATTGTAGATGATGCCTTTTAAATGAAGCCACTTGATTTGATATTAAAGCCTCTTAAACCGAGAGGCTGGATGAACAAGGGTGTTCCTTCCAACTAATTAGGAACAGCAAAGATTGTAGAAATAGACTAGAATTCTTTCAAATAAAATAAAGATGCCAGCCTCTCCACCATAATGGCAAAAATTAATTTATCTAACAAATGATTTGAGGGTGAAATCTTGCCTTGCTTTCCTAGCTTTGTAAGTCATCTCTCTCTTCATTTATTACTTAGAATAAAAACATTTTTTTTGAGAAATGTAGCTCATATCTTTTATTTTGTACTACGATTATTTTTGTATTGGTCATTTCTTACAGTGCCTAATACCATGGTCTGTACACAGTAGGCTCTTAATAAATCATTGCTCAGTAAATGAATTGAGCAATTGATGACTCTCCCCCTGGCTCCCCTCCTCCTCAGCTCCTTTAGCTCATCAATTCAATACAAGTGGTGGTACATAAACAATAAATTGAATAGGCTTCTGTGTCTTCCACTCACACACACTCACTTCTAACCCCTCAAACACGTGAACCAAAACACATGAGCCAATAGTAAATTTAGGATTGTACCAAGAGTAAATCCTCTGTTTGAGTTTGTGGTTATTTTAAGTTATTTAATAGATCTAAAGCACTAAAATTATGCTCAAATAAAGGTCTTATGGGCCAGACCTGACTCAATTTGTTCTGGAAGTTCAGGTTTGAGATTAGAATAAGATGAGACACTTCTAGACTATCTAATAGTCAATAAAAGAAAATTTACTTAGCCATTGTATGGAAAGGATACTCGGCAAAGATACAGGACTAGTTCAAGTAGATGCAGCCCATTTTATCTTTGTAGAGGAATGGATCTGGTCAGCGGAGTATGATGACATACCTGACAATGGGACATCCACTAAGTCTGAGGGACTCTGACTCTCTGTGAGCTGGCTTCTTTAATGCTCCTTAGTTCTGGACTAGTTGAGACTCAAGGATAGTTTCCTCGCCTTTTATGGAACAAACCCAAATAGTTAAGATATATGAAATATTTTAAGTTTATAAGCTACCTTATGACTACTATCTCATATAATCTTCACAATAACCCTGTGCGGTAGTGCAACTATTATTCCTATTTACAGAAAAAGAAACTGAGGCTGAGGGAAGTTACTTGCCCAGGGTCACACAGTGAGTGAGTATCTGGGGCAGGGTTTGAACTTGGGTCTTTCCTGTATCAAAACCAGTATACTCTCTATGTGGCATGAACCATGGAGTAAAATAGATAAGACGCCATAACTCTCTTGCATTTAACTTGATCTGAGTTAATACTGAGACTTATCCTGAACTTGGTCATTATTCCTTGGCCTATCATCCCATATCTCTTCCTCCCTGGGAGCTTGATCACATCAAATGTATCAACTCTTTGCCCATTTAGAGGCCACAGCTTGGGTAGCATCCTCTACTTCCACAAGGGCTGGGTAAAGACTCTTTCTCACTTTCATCCAGGTTTGCCACCAAGTTGGCTAAAGGCTTTCCTTTCTCTGGTAAATTCACAGTGATCACAGTCATACAACAGCTAGGTGGCATGGTAGATAGAGTGTTGGGCCCCAGAGTCAGGAAGACTCTTAATCCTGAGTTCAGATCTAGCTTCAGATACTATCTGTATGACTCTGGGTCAGTCATTTAACTCTGTTGAACTCAGTTTCTTCATCTGTCAAATGAGCTGGAGAAGGAAATGGCAAACCACTTTAGTATTATTGCCAAGAAAACCCTAAATGGGGTTACAAGGAGTCAAACACAACTGAAATGATTGTAAAACAAAAAATAAATATCATTAGAAATCAATAGACCTTATAATTCCACCTGCTGGTCTCCAAATCCTTTCTGAGATATTATGTGAAGCATCCTGGAAGAAAGGAGAGCTGCCAAATGAGTCATTTCCTCAGATTTCAGAGAGTCCTCTGAGTAATCTGGGACCTTGAGATGCAGGAAACTGTACACGAGGTGGAATAAGGAACGGTCTGAGAGGAGGCAACTGAGATAATGTCTAAAACCAGTCCATCCTTATCTGGTAAATCTTCCAGAAGCCAATGGTCCAGAGAGACTTCCCCCTCCCTAGGGTAGTGTCGATTCATTGAAGACACTGTTGAAACTGTTGTTTAAAGACCCAATTCCAGGGTTAAACACTCTTAAGTAGGATGGAAATGGCACAGAAAGGGTTAAAATTCAGGAGCTCAGGCCTTCTTGAAGATGAAGTAAGAACCCTGATCAAAGGATGAGGTTTAACAAGGAAGAAGGATATGTTCTGTGTGAGCTTTGGTGGTGGCTGCCACAGTGACAAACTCAGCAGGTACAATGAAAGCATATGCATATCAACAACAAAAGGGCAAACCTCTTGCCTCAAAATGAAGGCCAGTATTAGCAATATGCTATTTGGAGGTCAGTGGGAAGCCATGCAGGATCATGCCACGCTAGTCTTTTAGAGATGGGCATTGACTGATAAGAGAAGAACATTGCTTCATTCTTAGGGGGATCATATGATCCCATATGTATTGTAATAGAGCAGTGATGGGCAAACTTTTTAAAGAGGGGGCCAAAGGAAAGGAAATGCTCATCTGTCAGTCTGTTTCTAAGGCAACTCTTTTGAAGTTTCATTGTATTGTATCCTCATTGTATTTGTCAGATTAGGAATAATGTCACATGGCCAGATAGAACATTTTAGGGGGCCACATCTGGCCCATGGGCCTTAGTTTGTCCATCACTACAATAGAGCATCATAGCCCCCATGTTCAGATTGGCTCTAGCAGAGGGTATATGATGTGTCTGATGAGCTTTGGTATGTTCCATCAATAGCTATGAGTTAGAGAGAGGCATCTGAAAAATTCCTCTACTGGGGATCTAACTCCAAAAAAGAAAAACTCGGATGTCTAGCTTTGTTCTCTCTATTGCCAGGAATAAATATAGATGAAATTCCTATCTACCATGTCCTTCAAGGCTCCCATATGTCAACCATGTGATTCCACATTTGAGTCCTCTGGGAGAATTTGACAGAACTACTATTCTGCAGGATATCCCTCTTAACATGATTAATGTTAGGGGTAATTAGATGGTACCGTAGACAAAATGCTGACCTGTAGGAAGACCTGAGTTCAAATCTAAGCTTCATACACTAGCTATGTAACCCAGGGTAAGTCACTTGGCTTCTGCCTCAGTTTTCTCATCTATAAAATGGGGATAATAATACCCTCTTTATTGTGTTATAGTAACCTGATATCATAGAGTTGTTGTGAAGATCATATGAGATAATATTTATAAAGTGCTTAGCACAGTGCCTGGCACATAGTAGACATTTAATAAATTCTTCTTTCCTTCCTTCCTTCCTTCCTTCCTTCCTTCCTTCCTTCTAGCCACTGAAGTGTACTTGAGCATGTTTCTCTAGTAGCAGTTGAAGAACTAAAAGTAGTTCTTGTTGAACCAGGTAAAATGGTGATTATCTCAAGACCCATGTCCTTATAGGTAGGGGTCCCTTTGGGCTTATGGAGGAGTTAAGGTGTTGGAACTTAGATTGGAGATTTCTGTCTCCGAAAAAGTCAAGAACTGTTTTTGAAGGGGTGTGAATACTTAAGGAACTAGGTAAGACATTTAATATACCATTTCCATTTAACAAAAGAATCTTGTACTCTATTTTGTTAGAATGACCGTCTTATTTCATGCAACTCATAATAAACAACTCTTGCTAAAGTGTGATAGAATTGGTTCATTACCAACTTGAAACCAGTAATATCTGAGTCGCTGCTTTTCAAGTGGCATAATGAATGACTACTTCTGGAAAATTCTAGAAGCCAGAAGTCTACTAATCATTTGGTATGGCCATGCCTAGAGGCTTGCTGAAGGTGCTATTCTAATCCTCATATGATATAAAACCTTATAGAGATTACTGGACCTGATTCAAGTCTTCCAAATGCTGTAACATGTACTGGCCCCAACTAGGAGAGGCAGATATGTGGGTGGCTTGGAAAATGGGGCCATCAGTACTCCAAATGGAGAGAGTGGGTTTTCCAAATCCTAGAATCCAACAAACCTCTGAATTGTCTTTTTTGGGGTGGAGTTGTTAGAAGCTAATTCTTGACTTTATCCAGAATCATCTGAATTTTCCCTATCTACTCTTTCCCCAAAACTGGACTGAGTGGACTAATATCTAGATTTGTTCTAGGGATGATTTCCTTTTCTTCTTCTTGCTTGACCCAAGGCATGTGTCCATTACTATACAGTGATGGATATCAATATCCTCGAGAAGAGACATTTCTCTTGGATTTCTGCTCACCAAACTCCAGAAGTGTCCAGAAAATTCAGGTAGTCAGCCATTGGGAAGAATTGTGAAGATGTACTGGATTCCTTCCCAGGTGAAATCAAACAACTTCTGACTAGTTTCAGCTGCAGGGTTTTTAAAAAAAAAAAAAAAAGCATTGTTGAGTTCAATAATTTCATGCCTCTCACTAGGTGCCTAGCCTATCAAATTTTCTATGTTGATGAGATCAGGAATGGTTGCAGTGATGAGTCTGAAAATGTTGCTCAACTCTTTCCAGTCCACTGTGTGCCAGGCATCACCTGCATTTTTTACCAACAAAATGGTGTCATTATAAAGAGAATTACAATCTCCTTCATCCCCATCACTAGGGAGGAAATACCTTTCATCCTTCTTATATCCCAGATCTTATATTATTTGCAACTATAAGGGATAGTTCAAGCAATTCTAAGAGTTTCTGTTTGACTCTGAACACAATAACAGGTTGCCAAAAGGATCATACAGATACTGAAGAATTCATAAGACTGATTTTGAGTTGAGATCTTCCCACATTCCTTGGTAATCTGTCCTATGAAGACTTCAGTGGAAAGTAAAATGCCTTTATGATTCTATTAAGGGACCTCTGGTATAACAGTAATCTGGCTACCAGTATCTAGGAGCCCTTTGTACATACAATGACTTTTCCTTTTCCAGGCTAGTATGACTTGGGCATAAAGGGTCTGATTTCCCCATAGTCCTACAGTTAGGATGAATTTAGCCTTAAGAGAACTTTGGCCTTTGGCCCTTGCCCTTGAAGCCCCTCAAGTCTATATACAGAGAACTAAAAGTGGGTCAGGGCTTAAGCTTGGATGGGGAAGAATGACTTGTTACCTCCCTGATTCCAGATACCAGAATACAAGTTTTACTGACATCCATATAAACTGGTGATCAATTAGCTCCTTATTGACTGCATGTTCCATGAGCCATATATAAAGTTCCCTCTAGGAAAGAAAAATTTTCACCTCAACTGTGGCACATTTCCACCCGGAAGGGGGGTGGTAGAAATAGTAATAATATATCCCCAAGGCTTTTGAACCACCAGTGATAGCTCCCAATTTCCCTCACTTTGGCTCCTATTCTCTTACTTTATAGCCTAAATCTCAACAGGATTTAACACCTTTTCCAGCTAAATCTTTAGGTTAGAGACCATATGTTCTGCCTCTAGCCTGACAGTCCTACCCCCATTAGCATTACCCCCTTTTACTTATACTGTTAATAGATCCATCATCCATGCCTCTGCTCTTGTGTCCTGGTCCTTAAAAACCAAGATTTCTATTATTAGTTGTTGAAAAGTAGTGAACTAGAGTTTGCATTTGTATGTTCCATTTTCCATATGTTAGCAATTTCTCTAGAACTGCTAATACTCACCAAAGCAGGCTTCCCGCCCCCCCCCCCCCCACTCCCAGTGTTATCCTTAAACTCCTCATCAACCTTCTTTAGTCTAAAACAAACTAATTCCTTTGAGTTGGTGAGATCTTCTTTCTGTCCCATTTAGAGGAGCCTCCATATGTCACCAGGAGGACATTTACCATAGGATATGGTGCTACTTTATCTGACCATCTAACCATCCCATCCTTGGCATACCTTTCTCTTATCTTCAGCCATAATGCCATTTGGAGCTAATCCTAGTTTAATCATTCAAAATGTAATTGCCTGGGGGCAGCTGGGTAGCTCAGTGGATTGAGAGCCAGGCCTGGAGACGGGAGGTCCTAGGTTCAAATCCGGCCTCAGACACTTCCCAGCTGTGTGACCCTGGGCAAGTCACTTGACCCCCATTGCCCACCCTTACCAATCTTCCACCTATAAGTCAATACACAGAAGTTAAAGGGTTTAAAATAAAAAAAAAATGTAATTGCCTAGGCATGAGTCACACCAATCTGGTAGCTCAAATTCTAGACTGAAATGAAATGAAAATATGTATAGATAGTCTAACAGTTAACAAAAGGAGGTTTCCTCAGCCATAAAATGGCAAGGATACTCAGCAAGGATACAGGATTGGTTAAGATTGACCCCATGTGGGGGCAGCTGGGTAGCTCAGTGGATTAAGAGTCAGGCCTAGAGACAGGAGGTCCTAGGTTCAAATCTGGCCTCAGACACTTCCCAGCTGTGTGACCCTGGGTAAGTCACTTGACCCCCATTGCCCACCCTTACCACTCTTCCACCTAAGAGCCAAATGCACAGAAGTTAAGGGTTTAAAAAAAAAAAAGATTGACCCCATGTCTCCATAGATAAACATACTTAATCAGTAAAGAGTGGGGATTTACATGGACAGTGTAGTTTGACAGGCACTCACTCTTTGTGAATGGTCCCCAAGCAACAGGAAAACCACATTAATGACTAGAGTCTTAACCCCATTAACCAATGAAGTCTCAGAGGGGTAGCTACTTTGCTTTGTGAGGTTTGGAGGAAGAAGTAGATAATTCTAATATTACAAAGGAATAGAAAAGGAATAAGAAAATATTGAAGTCAACTGAGTACTAGTTTAATTATGCTACTATTCTCTCTTTGATATTAAATCTATCATTTGTAGAATCTCATAATTATCAGAGATCCTAGTTTCTTGTTCTAACTAGTCAATGATTAAGAGGTGACCAAGAGTGACACTAATAAAAATGAGAAGAAATGTCTGGTTTGTTATTGTATTCCCACTGGTAATCCCTGTGTATCTTTGGTTCATCTTTTGAGAGGCAGGAAATTGAGGTCTGATATTTTCCTTCAGTAGCAAGAAAATGAAGATTGTCCCTCCTAATTAGAGAAATGCAAATCAAAACAACTCTGAGGTACCATCTCATACCTAACAGATTGGCCAAAATGAAAATAAAGGAAAATAATAAATGTTGGAGGGGTTGTGGTCAAAATTGGGACACTAATACACTGCTAGTGGAGTTGTGAATTGATCCAACCATTTTGGAAGGCAATTTGGAATTATGCCCAAAAGGCATTTAAAAGAATGCCTGCCCTTTGATCCAGCAATACCGCTACTAGGTTTGTACCCCAGAGATAAAAATGAAAGATGTTTGTACAAAAATATTCATAGCCATGATCTTTGTGGTGCCAAAATTTGGAAAATGAGGGGGTGTCTCTCAATTGGGGAATGGCTGAACACATTGTGGTATATGATGGTGATGGAATAGTATTATGCTATAAGGAACAATATACTGCTTCATTTCCATACAAGCCTGAAAGACCTCCACAGATCGATGCAGAGTGAAATGAGCAGAACCAGGAGAACATTATACACAAAGACTGAAACATTGTGGGGATGATCATATGTAATTGACTTTGCTACCGAGATCAATCCAGTGATCCAGGACAATCCCAAGGGACTTATGAGAAGGAAAGCATTTGATTTTTCATTTGTTTATATGGATACTGGATGTAGGGTTTTGGTTTTTTAAAAGATTATTACAAAAATGAATAATATGGAAATAAATCAAAATTGTGCCTTTTGGGCTTAACTTTATCTGACTCACTAATTGAATTCTCCTGAGACTTATACCCTCAATAATTGCTCCCTTATTTATTTTTTGTTTTCGTGAAATTCTTGCCTTTTGTTTGCCATTGGATATCAGTGACCATTAACTGTCAAATTTATGCCTATTCTATAGGAAGGCCTTGATTTTTTTTTTTTTTTGAGCCAAAGAGGTTTGCAGATCAGGGCAATGTTAGGATTCTTTGAGGTAAAAGAGACTTTACTATTCCTTTAATACAACGTAACTACTGAAACTTCTCTATTGTGAAACTTTGTATAGGAGTAGAAGATAATTTAGTACTGCAGTTCCAAATGCATCTAGAAAACTGTGGCTCCTTGATGGTTGTTACTTATGTACTACATGAAAAAAACTACCCATGGTTTCTGTGTAATAAGCTTTGGGTGCTTAGTTGATAAGGAGATTTTAAAAATTTCTGATAAATTTTATTTTATTTTTTTCAAACCTTTGCTTTCTGTCCTTGTAACAATTCTAAGACAGAAGGGCAAGAGCCAGGCAAACAGGATTAAGTGACTTGCCCAGGGTCACACAGCTAGAGTATCTGAGGTCAGATTTAAACCAGGCCCTCCTGTCTCCAGGCTTGGCTCTCTATCCACTGTACCAACCAGCTGCCCCATTGATGAATTTTAAAAGGATCGAGTGAAAGTTAGCTTTTATCCTACATTAAAATTCTATAACTATATTCCCAGTTTTAGTCATACAAAAGGATATGACCCAAATTTAGTAGATGAGATTCACATGCAATGTAATAATGAAGGGGAAGAACTTAGTTCCAATTCTACATTTTTTTGTTCCTTCTCTTTACCACCACCCCCACCTCAATTCTATAGTCAACTAGCTATATATTAGCTCAATTTGTGCCTTGATGTTCTCTTTTCATTGGGACACCTTGTAAAAATGGGGTTTGGATGGGGAAACTTGCCTGAGAAGCAACTGGTAAGAATGAAAGACAAAGGGCTTAAGTTGAACACTTTGCCTGCCTCAAGACTGTCCCCACTCCAATCCATCCTCCTTTCGGCTAAATCACTGAAATGATTTTCCTAAAGTGCAGGTCTGATCATCATTCCCTTAATCCAGTGATTCCCAAAGTGGGTGCTACCATCCCCTGGTGGGTGCTGCAGCAATCCAGGGGGGCAGTAATGGCCACAGGTGCATTTGTCTTTCCTATTAATTGCTATTAAAATTTTTTAAAAAAATTAATTTCCAGGGGGCTAAGTAATATTTTTTCTGGAAAATAGGGGGCGATAGGCCAAAAAAGTTTGGGAACCACTGCCGTAATCAATCAACCTCAGTGATTCCCTATTGCCTCCAGGATCAAAAATATAAAGTTCAGTTTGGCATTCAAAGCCCTTCATTCAACCTAGCCCCCTCCTACCTTTCCAGTCTTTGATCTAGTGGTACGTGCCTCTTCTATGAACAAGACATTCCATCTCTCAATTCCAGGCATTCTCTCTAGCTGTCCCCCATGCCTGGAATATTGTTATCCAATTGCTATGACTTCTGACCTCCCTGGTTTCCTTTAAATTCCAACTAAAATCCTATGTCCTTCAGGAAGCCTTCCCCAATCCCTCTCAATTAAAGTGCCTCCTTTCTGTTCATTATTTTCTATTGATCTTGCATATAGTTTACTTTGAACATATTTGCATATTTTCTCCCTCATTATATTGTAAGCTCCTCAAGGGCAGGAACTTAACACAATGCCTGGCACATGGTGTTTAATAAATATTGACTGATTGATTGAGATGCATGTCTAAGGTCTTGTTGACAAAATACCATTAGCTGACTCAAGTGGCAATCTCATTGATTCCGTGGATTAAATGTCCTCTTCCCTGATACAGCGAACAGGTGATTAGGTCAAAAGCTTCAGGTTAAAAGAATCATGGCAGAAGATTTGCTTCTGAGTTGAAATTTTTTTCTCCCTTTCTTCTCCTTTTTACCAAAGAGCTGGAGGAAGGAGCAGCCATGGCCCCATTTAGCAGGTAAAGGTTCTCTTTTTCTTTGAATCACATAGAGACTTAATTGTTCAGCTAGCCAGGTTTCTGGTATTGCTGCTTGAAGCATCAGGATACAAGGCCCCCTCCTTCTATGTATGTCACTGCAAAGCTATTTCAGGAAGGACAAGGGTTGACTTGGTGAAGAGAAATCGATCAGTGCAACTCCCAATGCCTGCCAAACAGGGTTAGCATTGTACAATATTTGCTCAATGGGGATTGTGATTCTAGGTAGAATAAAGGTGAAGGGGTAGATGGAAAATTGGATTTCCATTTAATTAATCCATCTCCTCCCTACCCCTAAAAAAGGTAACTTCACACACCAAACTAAGTTCATTATACTAATTATTCAATTTCCCTTTTCATATTTTAATATTAATTATCATTTTAGTATTCATATTTTTTCCTTTGAGTTTCTTGCATTGAAAAAATGCTTAATAGACATTTCCTTTTTAAATTAAACATTTTAATCAGGCCTGTGATTTCATTGTGTCAGGGTTGGAAATACCCTCTATTAATGTAGATCAGAAAAGTGTTGATATTACTTGAGTCACTTAGAAGCAAAACTACTTTCCTAGGATCATAGCTCTAGTATGTGTCAGACAGTTGAAGCATTAAATCATTAGTCATAATCCTTTTTTCAAAGATCAGTGGTTATTCTATATGGAACCCCAAATGCTCTTTTGTTCTATTTTTTTTTTAAACCCTTGTACTTCGGTATATTGTCTCATAGGTGGAAGATTGGTAAGGATGGGCAATGGAGGTCAAGTGACTTGCCCAGGGTCACACAGCTGGGAAGTGGCTGAGGCCGGGTTTGAACCTAGGACCTCCTGTCTCTAGGCCTGACTCTCACTCCACTGAGCTACCCAGCTGCCCCCCAAATGCTCTTTTAAAAAAATAAACTTCAAGCAGCCTTTTGGCCAGATATCTTAATGAAACCAATCAGATGAATAACAGGTCACTTTCTAGGAATGCCAGAGAACTGTTCTTTATTTACCTGGTTCCACAGCTGGAGTGTACTCTGGACAAGGTTGGAAAATTCTGTTACTCATGTCCCCATGTGTCCCTTGTGTGTTGCTTTCTCCTAAACTTTGGGCCTGATAACATGTTTGAATTGTCTCACTGTCATTGCCTATGTCCCGTGAAAGATAGTATTTTCTGACTTTAGAAATATGCACTTGTATTAAATATAACATATTATGTGAGCTATAATATACATTCTGTGTTAAAAAGTGTTTTGTATTAACTGCCTACTTTGTTTACTCCTGGGCAAGTTAGGTGGTGAAGTGGATAGAGTGCTGGGTTTGGAGTCAGGAAGACTCATCTTCCTGAGTTCAGATCTGTTTTCAGATACTTACTAGCTGTGTGACCTTGGGCCAGTCACTTAACTCTGTTGGCCTCAGTTTCTTCATCTGTAAAATGAGTTGGAGAAGAAATGGCAAAACCACTCCAGTATCTTTGCCAAGAAAATACTAAGTAGGATCACAGAGTCAGACACAACTGAAACAACTGAACAACAAAATTGTTTACTCCCATTTGTGGTTTTGCTGACACTCTAACTCCCAGATTCAGGCTATCCTTGAAATGCCCCTTGGAAAAATGTTGGGATTCTGTGAGAGAACTCCAAGATTACCTAGTCCAGATTTTTGGTCTACAGATAAAGAAACTGAGGCATGCATGGGGAGGTGACTTGCCCAAAGGTCATCTAAGTAGATAGTAGGGAATTAGTAGAAAGTTGGCAGTGTTTCCAAATCTAGTGCTTACATAACGGCAGTGTTGCAAGAGACCCTAGAAACCACCTAGCCCAGCCTTTCCCTACATAAGAATCCCATCTACAACTTCCCAACAGGTAATCATACCCCTTTTTCTAAAGCTCTTCAGTACAGGGTCCTCTCCCTATTTACTCATTCTACTCTGGGTGATTAATTATTGGAAAGTTTTTTTTCTTCATATTGTGCCTAAATCCACTTTGCAAATTCCATTCAGTTCCTGGTTCTACCATCCAGGATTAAGTAGAACAAATCTAATTCTTTTACCTGACAGGCCTTCAGATATTTGAAGATAGCCGAGTCCCTCTTTCCTCTAAGTCTTGACTTTGTTGTTCAGTTGTTTTCAGTCATGTCTGGGTCTTCATGACCCCACTTGGGGTTTTCTTGGCAGTGATAACTGGAGTGGTTTCTCATTTCCTTCACCAGCTCATCTTACAGATAAGGAAACTGAATTAAGTGACTAGCTCAAGTTCAAACAACTAGTATGTGCCTGAGGCCAGATTTGAACTCAGGAAGAGGACTCTTCCTAATTCAAGGACCAACACTTTATCCACTATGTCTCCTAGCTGCCCCTAAGTCTTGACTACTCCATATTAAATATTCCTAGTTCCTTTAGCTGATCCTCCTGTGGCATGGTCTTCAGTGCACTGACAGTCCTGATGAACCTTCTCCAAATACTCTCACTTGTTAATGTCTTTTCTAAAAAGAAGGTAGTCAGGACAAAAACCACATCTCATATGTGGGACCAATGTAGAACAGAGCAGAAATATCACCTCCCTAGTCTTGGATACTGTGATTCTCTTAATATGCCTTTTTTGGGCTGCTTTGTAGCACTGTTGACTTAGTGAGCATTAAGCCCACTGAAAACTATTATCGAACCATTGTTCTCTCATCTTGTTTTAGAGAAGTTGATATTTTTACACATGAGTTTATTGCCATTAAATTCTATCTTATTTAGATTCATCCTTTCATTATAGCATGTCAAGGTCTTTTGGAGTTTTGGTCCTCAAAGCTTGCATCCTGTGCTATATTTCTGACATTTGTGTCATCTGTAAATATGATGAATGCTGTAATACACAGTATATTTTGTTCAAGCCATTGACAAAAATGTAGCCTTCTAATGCGGGGCTAAAGACAGGTCCCTAAGGTATCCTACTAGAGTTAGTCTTTCCAATCTCTTTCCAAGATGTCATTAGACTACTGAACATACAAGCAGTTTTGAATTGACCGAACTCTACAGTTTCCTAGCTTACATCTCTCCTTTTTGCTGTGTTTTTTCTTGTTCTCACTTTTTTTCTAACCAGAGGCAATGTGATGTAATGGATGGAGTGCTAGACTTGGAATTTGCAAGATCTGGTTTGAATCTTACCCCTGACACTTATTAGTTGTGTGACCACACGCAAAAAAAAAAAAAAAAAAAAAACCCAAACAAAAAAAACAAAACCTTGCCTGAGTTTCACTAGAGGCAGTTGTGAAAATCAAATGAGATAATGTATATAAAGTGTTTTATGAACTTTAAAGTGTTACAAATGTCGGTCTTCATTAAAAACTTTTTTTATTGATTCTGTTTCAAAGTCAGTGAATTTGGAGTTATTAAGTATTTATTACATCAGGCTCCATGCTAAGCACTGATGATACAAATACAGACAAAAAGAATGAAAGTGCTTTCCCCTCAAAAAGCTTATGTTCCAATGAGGGGGAAAATTACATATAAAAGGGAGTTAAAAATTTGGGGTAGGAGAGGGTTCTATCATGGGGAGGTCTAGTAACAGAATCCAGGACATCAGAATCAGAGCCAGGAAAGGAATGAAAGATGGTTCTGAAAGCATCTTATAAACACCCTTCATACCCTACTTCCAGCTGAATCACTCAGAATCACAAATAGCTTGTTTACTCTCATTTAAAATGACCATGTTTTATATAATTATTATTGTATATATTTTTGTGATTCTACATTTTTCTCTCTGCCTCACTTCCAACAAGTCTTCCTATATTTAAATTATTCAAATTTGTCATTCCTTATGGCACAATAATATTTTATTTCATTCATAGACCATGATAATGGCATAAACTCATTAACTATTTAGCTTTGTTAAGTGAATAATTCTGTAATTCTTCTTATATTTCCAAATTATTTCCCAAAATGATTGATTGATTTACAACTCTACCAGCAATGAATTAATATCCTTGATTTCCCTCATCCCTGTTGTTGAATCTTTTTTTTTTTTAATCATTGATGTGTGTGAAGTGATCTTAATTGCTTTTATATACTTTTTTTTATTTGGAGCAAACTTGAATACCTTTTTACTTTTTCAATAATATTTTTTTCCAATTACACATAAAAATTTTTAACATTTGTTTTCTAAAAATTGAGTTACAAAATCTTTTCTCTTCCTCCTCCTTTCCTGAGATGGTAAGCAATTTGTTATAGGTTATAAATGTGTGCCCAACATTTCTATATTAATTATGCTGAACACCTTTTTAGAAAGTTGCTGAAAGTTCATGTCTTCTTTTGAGAATTTTTTTGATTATAGCCTTTGACACGTCTATGGGGAAATGACATTTATCTTCTAATTTTATATTTATTCCTTAGAGATTTTGGATGTTGGGATTTATCAGATAGCCTATGTAAAATCAAAAAATTATAGATTTAGGACTGGAAAAGACCTCAATCTTACCCAGCTTTCTCATTTTACAGATTGAACTGAGGACCAGAAAGTTCAAATGATTTGTCCATGGTCACATGGATAGTTATTATCAGAAGCAGAATTTGAACTCAGGTAGAAGGGCAACTGGGTAGTGCAGTGGGTAGAGAGCCAGATCTGAAGTTAAGAAGCCTCATCTTTGTGAAACTAAATCTGGCCTCAGACAATTATTAGGTATGTGACCTTGGGCAAGTCACTTAACCCTATTTGCCATAGTTTCCTTATCTGTAAAATGAGCTAGAGAAGGAAATGGCAAACCACGCCAGTGCCTGTGCCAAGAAAACCCCCATAGGGGTCATAAAAATTCAGACCCACCTGAACATGACTAAACAACAATCTCTTACTAGAAAGCCAAATTTTTCCTTAGTCCATTTCTTTTCTTTGTATTCCATTTTTTTTATTTTTTAAATTTTTATCTAAGTAGTTTATCTTATCTATTATGTTTCCAATCCACAGCTGAAAAATATACTTTTTTTTGTTATTGTTCTAGGACTTTTTAATTGTATTACCTTTTATATGTAAGGTATTCGTCTGTTTTGAATTTATTGTGGTATATGATGTAAGATATGATCTCAGTCTATTTTTCTGCAAGATTATTAGCCTATTTTCATAGCAAATCTTGCCAAATAGAGTTCTCTCCCTACTACTTTATATTCTAACATTTATGAAAGATTAGAGCACTAACTGCATTTCTTCTAAGTCTTAATTTGTTATATTCACTAACTTTTCAATATTTTTCATCCAGTGTATGTAGTTTGACATATACTTAGTGATATAATTTGAAATATGACAATATTAAACTGCTTTCATTCCTTTTTTTATTATTTCCCTAAATATTTCTGAATTTCACCCCCGTTTCCATATGAATGAATTCTGGTAGCTCCCTATAACCTCTCATATAAAATTCTGTGTCTTTTAAAGTCCTTTATAACCTGACCCCTTCCTACCTTTCCAGGCTTCTTATACCATCCTCTTCTCTTTGCTCCCAAGTTCTTGCACTCTGTGATCCAATGACACTGGCCTCTTTATCATTTCTTGAACAAGACATTCCATCTTGGACTCCAGGTATTTTCACTGGCTGTCTTCCATGTCTGGAACTCCCTCATCTTAATGTCAGCTTCTCAGCTTCCTGGCTTCTTTCAAGTTTCATCTAGTTACCATCTTCTGCTAGTTTTTCCTTGTACTCCTTCATCTTAATGCCTTCCCTCTGAGATTACCCTCAATTTATCCTTTAAATATCTTCTTTGTTCATGGTAATTTGCATGTTATCTCTATTAGACTGTGAGCTCCAGAGAGGACAGACTGATTTTTTGTTTGTTTAGATTTTGCCTTTTTTTGTACCCCCAGCTCTGAGCAAAATGCCTGGCACAAGGAAGATAACTAATAAATACTTATTGACTGATCAATTATTTTATTTTGCCCAGTACTGGAAAATATTTCATTTGGTATTATTATGCCATTAAATCTGTAGATTTGTTTGATAGTATAATCAATTTGCAATTTTGCGTGACCTAGACATGAATATTGATTGTCTGTTTAATCATCTTTTACTTATGTGAAAATTGTTTTTATAGTCATATTTATTTAATTCTAGTAGGTTTATTCCAGTATATTGAGTATTTTTTTAATCTTAAGTAATATTTCTTTCTTTACTTTGGTTTTCTGTTGTTGTTATTAGCATGGGAAGATGTTGATTTGTTAATTTATTTTTCTTTCCTGCTAAATTGTCAAAAATTATTATCTTGATTAATTTTTGGTTGATTCCATCAGATTTTTAAAGTTGTGTCTTCCATTTATTTGCTTTTTCCTTCCCCTACTTCCCTTTGGAGATTTCCACAAAAGAAGTGAACTGACTAAGAATGCCAAAAGCAACAGGTTTTTATTTTGACATGTTTTTACTTATATAAGGAAAGGTGCTTAATGAGACATCCAGGGGGAGAATATAAAGAGAAGAGGAAGTTATGAAGTGGAGGAGAAGTTAAGGAGAAAGCTGGAGCGCAGTCTCTGGAAAGAAGAAGATTCTACTTACACCCATGATTTAGGCAGCAGGGGTCCCTAGTGAGATTATCTACATACAAGTTACAGTATGGTCATGAATGAACCTGTGAGTGACCCTCCTGACTTTATACTTGTGTTATACTTCTTCCAGTTCTGTTCAGGCATGTCTGTGCTCTTTCCCATTTACAAGATTGCTAATTACTTTAGAAGAGGGCTATGTGTTTTATATGAAGGGGTGGAGTATCATTCAGTTGAAGATAGTTTCTCTTATCTGGAGTCAGGCAGGGAGAGATGAATTAATGGACTTGGAAGTTTCAAAGGATAGAGGGTTTCAGACCAAAGATGGCAAATGTAGGCAGCAGATGGCAGTATCGAGCAAGACAAGCCTGAGCTTCCAATGGGCAGTCTGGGAGGGTGGGGGACAGGGAATCCCCTCTTTTGTGGAAGCATGACTTTATTTCCATTCTCTTCTCCATCAAAAGAGTTGCTTTCCTTTCAAATACAGTCTTCCAAGAACTGCTGTTAGTGGTTTGAAGATGAGACTACTATTACCTTCTACTATTGGTTCCTCCCAGATTTTTTTCTCATCAGCTCCTGATTTTATTCTAGACGTAACTGAATGTAAGGCACATATAATCTACTACCACACTCCTCCTTTATCTTAATTTCTTAAATCATTCCCAATGATCATACTTTTCATCTCTCTAGAAAAAGAAATCCCTTGTCTCGCTACCCTCTTTTTGTTGGCAAGGTTTTATAAGATAAATAAGATCTAAATTGAAAATAAGAGATAAGGAAATGACCAGTTTGTCTACCTGGTTAAATGGAAGAGGGTAGGGGTACAGCTCTCCTAGTGAGTAGAGGAGTTTTTAGATCTGTTTCATCTCTTGGGCCAATTCTTATTGCCTTGGACCTTTGGATTCCTGACTCTGATGCTCCCACTGTGTCTCATGTTGTCCAAATCCATGTTCAGCTCTCCATTCACTTCTTCACTAATTCTCCCATCTCTTCTTCTTGCAATTTGTTTTCAAAAGCAAGGCTAAGGCAAACTTAGACCTTCTCCCAGGTTATACAAGAAAGGTTAGTACAAGAGATTTTCCTGGACTATCTCCAAAATAAATCTTCATATTGTTGAAAAATAGAGAATGTTATCTCCTTTTAAAATAATAAGTGACATTTACATAGAGCTTTAAAGTTTGCAAACACTTTATATACCTTATCTCATTTTGGTCTCACAATAATCCTATGAGATTTGTACAAGTTATATTAACACCTGTCTTACAGATAAAGACCCTGAAGCTCAGAGGCTAAATAGCTTGCCTATAGTCTGATAGCTAGAATATATGAGGAAGAATCTGAACCTAACTCTTCTAGCTCAAGTATCTAATTTCTCTAACTTGTTAGTGGCATGCCTTTTATCTAAATCATTGTGTATTTTAGTGTCAATTCTGCTTTTACTTTTCTATGAACATAGTCTATCACAATAGAAATAAGCTCTTTGAGGATAGCTTTGTCTTTTGTATTTGAATCTCCAAAGTTTTGCTTAAAGTAAATATTTAAAAAGATACTATTGATTGGTTCATTACTCTAAGTCTAGTACTCTATTTAATATGCCACATCACTTTGCCAGTGTTGATTCCTTAATTTGTTTTTCTTGTCAGATTGATATAGCTAGCATATGTTGTACTAAATGAAATAATAATGATGACCCTGGGCATCCTTGTTTTACTCCTGGTCTTAGTGGGAAAGTTTCTTGTATTTCTCTGTTACAAGTATTGATAGCTCTTGGTTTTAGGCAGATAATTTTAATCATGTTAAAAGAAAGACTCTTTCAGTTTTATGAAGTATTTTAAGGTTTTTATAAACAACGTAAGTATTAGGTTTTAGTGGAAGATTTTCTGCATCTCTGGATAGAATTAAATGGCTTTTTGTTTTAACTATTGTTATATGCTTTATTATGCTAATGTCACAAGGTCGAATTGTTCAGGCATTCATGGTATAAATCTAACTTAACCATAATGAATAAGTTATTGAATGTCATTATAACCTTTCCCCAGAATTTGTGATAATTTTATACAATGTTCCCTCAGTAGGATCTCCCTATTCCAACAAAATTACAGTTTTAATTAAAAAATGTTTTACTATTTAGATTTTTTAATAACTAGTCAACTTTTCCTTTAAGAACTTATTATGTCATTTGGCATTTACGTATTTATTATGGATATTGTTTATCACATGTGTTATGCTCAATAATAATTTAGTTTCCCATCTCTTTTAATAGTATCAAACATGATTTTCAACTGACACCTTTTTGAATTTAGCTCAAGTGTAATAGGTTTTGTTCAGTCCTTCACTTTTAATTTATACAAATTCCTGTGCTCTCAACATGTTTCTTGTAAGCAGTAAAATGTCAGATTTTGTTTAATATTCCATTCAGTAATTTGTTTCTTTTTCACTTGTGAATTTGGCCTTTACCAATTGTTTATAATATAGGCTGTCCAAAAAGCCTTAGTGTAGTTTAAAGCTATTAAAGTCCTGTTTAATCTCTTAAAGCTCTGTATTAGGTGTGATTTAAAAGCTGTGATAGCCTCAATCCCATCTTACAACATGCTAACATTGAGTCACTCTATTCTCTTGCATTCTAAAAAGGAAAGAGTACTGGATTGGATATCGGAGCACCTGGGCCCAGATTGTGCCTCTGTTAATAATTTTATGAATAGAACAGCAATAACAACATTATTTTCTCCATCAATGAGAGTGGAGCTATTGTCGTTGGGTCCTAATAATCATGTTTCAGGAAGAAGTATAAAAGAAAAAGTACCGAAAGAATAACTAGGTCAAAGTATTTACAGACTATGTCTATGAAGATGATGAAAATTTTGAGGACTTTTAAGAATTAATTCTCAAAAATATGTGGGAGAAGGAAGAAGTAAAACAGAAAAAAAAATCATGGGAACTATTCTTGTGGGAAAAGACAATAAATATCAACTCCTATATAGGAAGCTAGATGGTATGGTGAAAAGAACACTGGGCTTGGAATCAGGAAGATTTATCATCAGGAGTTCAAATCCAGTTTCAGATATTTACTAGCTTTGTGTCCCTGGGCAAGTCACCTCATCTTTTTGCCTCAGTTTCCTCATCTATAAAATAAGTGGGAGAAGGAAATGGTAAATCACAGCTTTGCTAAGAAAACCCCAAAATGGCAGAGTTGGACATGACTGAAATGACTCAACAACAATAAAAACCAACCTCTATGCCTGCTTTCTTAGAACTACAAAATCATTATGAGTGAGAATAAAGGGTATCCTTGATAAAGAGAATATTTGAGGTATTAAGATCAGGTCTACTATAGTAAAAGATAAGATATAAATTGAACAAAGTTAAACTAAGCAAGCAAACAAAAACTCGGAACATAGTCTATACTTCTATTGTAGATAAAATCAGAGCAGTAACTAGCATGGGGACTAGTATGACTTTGCTCTAGAGAAAGGGATGCATACACTACTGTTCAGGACCAAATCTGCCAAACGTCTATTTAGAATGAGTTTTAAGACTGACTTTCACAAATTATTCAACATCAGACTGTATCTTTACAGTCGTACAAGTTGATTCAAAGATACAAAGATGAAAAAAGATTAGATCCACTGAATCCCACTGTCTATTGTTTGAATATTTTTTTGAGCATTTGATTCCTCAGTGAAAGATGAAGCTTTAAATGGTCTTTTCCAACAAGGTATGTCACTCATAAGTTCATATGAGATACCTAGATTGATGCAATCATCGAGATAATTTCTGATTATCTTTATCACTGAAGGCATAATGCAGGGAGTTCCCCCAAATTCCATGGTCTCAAGAAATGTCCACCATGAAGTTGAAAGAGAAGGTTTCTCTATAAATGGTGAAGTTCTACAGATGCTTCTGTTCACAAGATGACATTGTGCCAATTGCATCAACTCTGAGAGCACCATGGAGACTCTTAAATGAGATTCAGAACTATTCAACAGTTCTAACAATCTGCTCAGGGAAAAACCATGTGGATAAAGAATGCCTATTGTCTAGGGTATGATATGCAGTTGATGGATTGGCCATTGAAGTTCTTTAGTGTATATATCTTAGACACACACTACAGCTGGGTAGTGAGCTGAGACCAGAATTAAATAGGAAAGAGAGAGGAGATTGAATTGCTTGTGAGAAATTGTGCAGGCTTTTTAATGATTTCAACCTGATCTTTGACACATAAGACCATCTTTCTAATGCCAGAATTCTACCGTTGATGATATTTGACCCCGAATCATGGAGTATCACAATCTTCAAATCATCAGAATTGTGGAATACCAAAGGAAAGACACTTGGTGGATGCAAATAGGCTCTAGCATTTTACCAATGGCTATTTGAATGAATGCAAGGAGTAGATTAAGATGTAAGACTAGAAAAGAACTGGCCCAATCCTGTAATGAGAGAGAGATAAAAGGCTGTACTAGTACTCCTATAATTAAAAAGATTTTGAGCAATTTCCCCTAACATATTAGGTGGATGCTCCATGGAAGAATTTTTTGAGCTATACAGGATTAGGAAATGTAGCTAAATTATAGTTTGACCATTAGAGGTAATAAGATGAGACCCATTAAAGTGAGAGATAGTATTATAAATTGAAGAATGGGAGAAATTAAACTTAGAAAATGAACAAAACAACTCAGGACATAATCTGTACTTGTGCTATAAATAAAGTCAGAATCATAACTAGCATGGGACTAATACAGTTTTGCCTTTGGGAAAGGGATCTTCAAACTCCTGCCTAGGACCAAATCTGCCACTTGCCTGTTAAGAGTGTTTTTTACAGGAGGCAGCTGGGTAGCTCAGTGGATTGAAAGCCAGAACTATAGATGGGAGGTCCTAGGTTCAAATCCGGCCTCAGACACTTCCCAGCTGTGTGACCCTGGGCAAGTCACTTGACCCCCATTGCCCACCCTTACCACTCTTCCACCTAGGAGCCAATACACAGAAGTTAAGGGTTAAAAAAAGAGTGGTTTTTACATTTTAAAATACAAGAAATTTTTATCTACAAATATGAATACGATTCTTTGGTTTGCAGTTCCTATATTAAAAACAAGCAACAACAACCACAAAAGCAATAATGCCTGTAGACTCCTACCTTAGGGCATGAACATCTAGGGGTGGGTGTAGTTTTAGTTCATGAAAATCCAGGTCTGTGGCCATTGCTGTCTCCATGGTGACTAGTACTCCCCTACTTACCTACTTCTTGGGTCTCCACTAGTCCATGTTATTATGTGAAACAGTTACTTTCAGGTCATTCTGCATCCCCAATCCCCTCCACCAACCTCACCAAATCTCCATTATTTGTTACCTCTTTTTGTGATTGTTCACTTTTTCCACTCAAACTGTCTATATTTGTAGGAAAATATACCTCAGCTTTAGGTAGAGAATGGTTTGTAGCTACTGTTCTTATAATACCAACTCAGCAAATGGCTTTGTTTTGAGGAATTAAGTCATCTAGCTGACTCTTAAAAATAGATACACTAGTGGGAGCTTCTAGAGTATGATTTTTTTTAGTGCAACCTCACTTTGAATCTTGAACCTGGGAGTAGTCACTCTGCTGAGGACCTAATTGGCAAAGGCAACTGGGAGTAGATGCAACAAGAAGAATAGGCAGAAAATAAAAGCTTGTAGAATAAGAAATAAGAGGAGCCAATCTTAAAAATGGCAGCCAAACTGAAAAAGAAGGGAGAAGGGAGATCCGGAAGGACCTTAAAATTTTTTTAGTCCAACTTAACTCATTTTACAATTGAGGAAACTGAGACTTAGAGATGTTGAATGTACAAAATCATACAACTGGTTAGGGAGAATACTGGGACTAGAACCTTGGGCTTTTGAATTCTATTTTTCTTCCCTTTGGTCTTATATTAGCCTCTCAAAAATCTGCTGGAATAGTAAGGAATATGGCAAAAATTCAAAAGAAGGAAGAAAATGGTTTGCACTTTAGTGGAAGATTATGTTTTTGAGTTGTTTTTGGCCTATACGCTGACAGAAATTGGAACTTATGGCTAAAATTCTGAAGCAACTACTTTGCCCATTCTGAGTATGGCTATGTTATTCTTTCTTCCTCAAACTTCTCTCACTCTGCAAAATGAATGGAACACCTGGTTTTGGCAAAATGTAAAGGCTTTGGCTATGAAATGGTGCTGTTTTTTTTTAAACCTCTGATTTGTTAAAGAAAAAAATCAGGAAAAAAGTGAAGGGTGAGGTAGTTCTTGGTGAAGACATTGAATACATGTTCATACATGGTACCTAAACAAAATCTTTTTCTCAAGTTATTCAGAACCTAAAGACTAATAGACATGTTAAAAGTTCTTAATTTAATAGAAAATATGTGAATTTAAAAGTGTATTTTATATTCAACATGGATTTTGTCCAGAAGAGTTTCTATGAATAATAAGGCAGATCAGAATTCCTTTGGGATAGGTCTAAGAATATGTCAGGCATATATGAATTTTTTTGACTGCTTTGGAGATGTGGATCTGAATGCTTTCAGGAGAAATTGTTGAGCCTTCTTCTTTTAATCCTATATAAAGAATGTTCTGGATATGTCTTCAGTTTATCACCAACCATGACACTCCCTCCTGAAAACTTTCAGTGGTTCCACATTACCTTTATGCATCAACAAACTATCTCCAAACCACTTTTTCAGCTTTATCTCACATAATCCCCTTTCATAGGCTCCATTTCAGTCAAACTAGATGCTAGATTATCTCAAATCATGATACTCAATCTTCTGTCACTTGTATTCCTGCATTATTCAAGTTTTGTCCTCATGCATGGAAGATGCTTTCTTAATCTTTAATCTTTCTTTGACTCAGATCAGGTACTCTCTGATTCTAGCTGCCTATTTATACTCTTATTTCTCAAATTAACTTGTATTGATTTATCTGTAAGTATGTTTCAACTGTTTACCCTCTAGTACCTAATATATTTGAACACAATAGGAACTCAATAAATGTTTGTTCAGTTGAATTTGTAGTACGTGGGAGCCCTCAGAATAGGCACCCTCTATCCAAAATAAAGTAAGTCTTTGTTTTACATGAACTCAACCCATGTGAATTCAGGTATACATAATGCAAAATTAAAAAAATAAAAGCAGAAAAATAAAAAATTTTAATTATGTGTTAAATTGGCACCATTTTCCCAAACAGGCATAGTCTTGTAGCAGTTCGCCAGTCACACTCATTCTCACTCTGAGAAGTGTTAGGGTGAGTCATTATGCTGTTTGGGGCCAAACATTAGCCCTTGCATCAGACTATATTTATCTGAAATCTTTGTTTTATTAGCGCTATTTAGTTATTAATAATGACCCCAAAGTACAAGCATAGTGATGCTGGTAGCTCTAAAAAAACCTAAGAAAAATAATAAAGTGACTAGGTATATTTGTTTAAGAAATATCTATTAAATAATGGCATTCACTATAATGCATGATTTTCACCTTATATGAAGGGTCTTGGAATGTATTCGTCTGTAAAAACTCTATGATTCCACATCCACTTGAAACAATATTTCATTGAGCACCCAATAATATATTTACTTTTTTTTCCTACTTAGCTAGAGGACACAATTAGTATAATTAAAGGCACTTAAAAATAACTTGAAGAACATTGTACCCCAGTAAACCTAGGGCACATTCTCCCATAAGTTCAAGGTACTCTATGGATCTATACTTTTAAACCATATATCACAAGCCTCCCATAACTATTGAGCTGTGCTTTCTTCAACCATCTTCTAGTTCTGGGCTAATTTCTTCAGGGCTGCCCATTGGCCATCACAGCTTCAGCCTGCTAGAATATTGTAATATTGGTAAGAGTACTCTGAAAGATTTTTAAGCGTAACCACCACACTCAGTTCACAAAAGCCAGACAAAATGACCTCTGGCTAAAATTATGGCTTTCCTTCTCAACTCCAGTGTCTGGGTAGTTGACCAAAAACTCCTGTTACTGATAAGTATCTAGTTTAATTTTAGATGTTCTTAAATACTCTCTGGCTTAGCATGCAAATGAATTTGAGTCAAGTTAAAAGGTAAGCTATGGAGGGCCCTTCTATCTTTTATAATCTATAATTCAGTTCATTTTGAATATAATAAAATAGCTGGCACATCCATACATTATTTTATTTCACTTTCAAGATAATATTGAAATAACTGATATAACCCTGGAAGGGTCATTTAACCTGAACCACAGCCTCCCCATCTATAAAATGGCAGCAGTCGTAACTTATATAATACTTTAAGATTTGCAAAATTCTTACTTAACAGTAACTCATTTGGCATGTAGTATAAATGTGCCTGTTTAAGGAATGATGAAAAGAGTTCTGAGAGTTTGAATGATTTCTTCATGAACCAAAAAGTAGGTGCTAAATATTTGAAACAGTAATTGGTGACCTCAGGTCTTCTGGTTCCAAGCCCAGAAGTCTATCCACGGGGCCATATTGCCTTTCATAATATCTATAATACCTATAAGAGAGAGTGTGGTATAATAGAATGCTGGGCTTGAAGTGATAAAAACCTGGGTTTGGAGAGCTTTGACTTTGATTAAGTCACTTATCCTCTTAGTGCCACAATAAGCTTTCTAGAGACAAAAAGTCAAAGAGTCTGAGTTGTTAGGAATTTCCTCATTGGGAATTCCCTCTTTGGAAATTCCCTATACTAGTGAAACCGGAATCCAGGAAGAAAGATCCTCTATAATGGGGGTCGGCAACATATGGCTCTCAAGCCATATCTGACTCTTTTGAGGGCCAGATATAGCTCTTTCTGCAGGAGCCATAAAGTCAATTTTTTTTTCAGGCATTGTTACAGGAGCGCTCACTGTGAGCACTGTACGGCTCTCACGAAATTACATTTAAAAAAATCTGGCGTATATGGCTCTCACGGGCAAAAAGGTTGCCGCCCCCTGCTCTATAATATCATCTATTGAGAAGTTTTCCATCTATCAATGAAGAGTGTTTTATTTAAAGTCATTTTGCATGTGACTTCTTCACAAATTCCACACAAAGCTACTTAGAATAAAGTTATTCTTGGGAAAAGTATAGACAAGGAAAGATAAAATAATAGATTAGAAAGTTGTAAGTGAATATCTTATCATTGCTGGGCTTTTGATTGTAGAAGCTAATAAATCACCATAGTACCATTGCTTAGAAATAGGGGGGGAAAAAGGATAAATTATTACCTCTGAAGACTTGTAGTGATCTGTTAGTAATCATAAAGAAGGGCTTTTCTCCCCACCTTCATTCGAAATTAGGTTTCTCATAGAACTTCTATCCTTAGCGATGATGCTTATTTTCCTTTTAGTTTTTCCTTTGAGATTACATGTTACCAGTTGAGTACAACAGACATCTATTAAGTACCTACTCTGCGAACTCTGTGTCTCCCCCCACCCTCAGGGTGGGGAGATAGAAAGTTCAAGTAAGACATGCTTTCAGCCTTCATGGAACTCAGTCTAATTGATCTAATAGAGAGACAACTAGCAAATAACTACAGTTCCACAGATTAAGTCTTTATGAGAGGTATAAACAAAGGTCCAAGAAGCATAAAGGTTCTAAAGAATAGGAAGTATGAACCAATTAATCAACAAACATTTATTAAGAGCCTACTATGTGACAAAGATTAGCTAAATGCTAGAAATACAGAAGGAAAAGACAGTCCCTGCTCTCAAGCAGTTTATAATCCGAACTTAATTTTTAAAAAATTTGTTAGGCATTTATTTTCTTTTTCTTGCCTCACACCCTCATTGGGAAGAAACAGAAAAAAAAAAAGAAAGAAAGAAAGAAGAAAAGAAAAAACAAAAACCTTGTAAGAAACCTGCAAAACCAAATAAAAAAATTCTTGCATTGGCCATATCCAGAGGAATACATCTCTTGAATCCAGCACCTTTTTCTCAGGATAAGAGAGTGTGGATCATTATTGAGGACTACTAACTCAGGGAGAACATTAACCAGCTATGTTAATGAGCAAGCATAAGACTTTCTCAAAGTTAAACAAGTTATACGATAGCATGTTGTTTTTATGTGTAAGGGTGTACCCCTCTCAGATTTTAGCAAATTCATAGGTCACAGAATAAATGAGATATAAGGTATATCTTATTCACACTTGGCACAGTCCCATTTTTACCTTCTAAAAAATATGAAATTTCAAATATGTTTACAGGGATGAGACTTTGAGTAGTGCTTTGGCATGGGAAAAGGTCAAGAAAGTTGATGGACCAATCAACAAGGACAGTGAACTTGTCTTTAAGGCATAGATTGCTTCTGTATCTTTTTCTCACCCATTCATTTGCATGGACATATGGGAGAGAGTTAGAATTTGTTTAAAAAGTGGAGAACCTTGAATTTCCAAGCCACTTAGTGAATATTGGGCAAATGACTACAGCCTGAAGATATGAACTTTGGGGAAGTTTGCTGAATTGTCACCATTAGTCAGGGTGAGGTCCCTCTCTTTGGGGAGACCCAGCCCTATACCAGGAAAAGCTAAGAGTTTGTTAGGAGGAAGGACCTTGCTCTCTTGACCTGTCTAGAAAGAGGTAGGCTTCAGAACCCAGGTTCTGGGGGAATGAACCCAGGTTCAGGGGAAGTTTCTGCTGGTACTAAGGGTAGGAATTTTCACTTACTCTGAAAGAGCCAGCAATACCACAGCCAAAGATTACAGCTGAGCTGAAGCCAGAAAAAGCTAGGAATTCTGCCCTGCAAAGCAGCAAACTGAGCTTAGTAGCAGAGTGACCTGATTTTAAGAAATGTCAAGTATTGACAGTATGAATTGCCTTGACCACATTATGTTGCCTAAGTTTATGTTTCCCTATTGACATCTAATATGCATAGCCATTTTTCTCCTTGATACCACATGTATTTGTGGGAGAATATACTGTAGGTTTCTGGGAAAGAGGATGCTTTAAAGATCATTATGCCCTTTAAGTAAATGCCTTTGTTTTGAGCTAACCATGAGTCTGATCACTGAAAGTGAAGCTAGGTGGCTCAGTGGAAAGAATGCTGGGCTTGAAGTCAGAAAGACCTGAATTCAAATGCTGCAGTCTTTACTAGCTGTATTTACTAGCTGTGTGACTCTGGGCAAGTTACTTAAGTTCTGTTTGCCTTAATCCACTGGAGAAGGAAATGGCAAACCACTCTAGTTTCTTTACCAAGAAAACCCCATGGATAGTATTGGTGTTCATATTGGTTTTTATTTTGTTAAGACTATCAGTCTGCCATTACATGAAATTATTGATATGTTTAATAGCATTAAATTATAAGACATTTTACCCCTTTGCCAGAGATCATATTTTTTGGAGGATTAAAAGCCTCTACCAAAGTTATTGGTCAGTATCTCATCATGACATGGAGGTTCTTGGAGGCTATGCTATCAGAGGACAGGCAAAACTCAGGACAAAGAGAATTAAAAGGATCTTATTAAAAGTACATCACGTGGGGCAGCTGGGTAGCTCAGTGGAGTGAGAGTCAGGCCTAGAGACAGGAGGTCCTAGGTTCAAACCCGGCCTCAGCCACTTCCCCGCTGTGTGACCCTGGGCAAGTCACTTGACCCCCATTGCCCACCCTTACCACTCTTCCACCTATGAGACAATACACCGAAAAGTACAAGGGTTTAAAAAAAAAAAAAAAGTACATCACGTATCGATAGGTTGCTCACCAGAGGTCAACAAGGGATTCAAGAAGGAGTCAGCTTTTATGGAAAACTTTCATAATGAGACTAGGACAATTCAGATAGATCTAGGTTAGCAAACAGAAATAATTCATTGCATCTCAGCTCTTCCCTCAGGTAGCAGATATGTAACAATTGTCAGGTACAAACAGGTAGGGGATGACTTGTTACATGCAAAGAAAAATCAAGTTTTCTGTTGTGTTCATACAGAAGGACATTTCCTTGCCCTTGTCCCCATTGCTACTCCCCTGTTACCTTTATGGCAGTTGTTACTTTTTGTTTTTAAACGTTTGGGTGTCTTCTTCTTATCCCATCTACATTTCCCTCTCTGAAGGTGTGTCCAAGTTGGAAAATGTGCAAGTATATAGACAGTGATGGGCTATGCTGTTTTGCTTGGAAGACCAATCTTGCTGAGTTTAGAAAGGAAATGTAATCTAAAGTCGTACGTAACGTTCGAAGTCATCTTATCCAGCCCTTTCTTTTATAGAAAAAGAAACTAACAGATCCCAGAGGTTAAGTGAATTGCCCAAGTTCACATAGGTATTAAGTTGCAGAACCCAAATGAATCTAGGTCCTGTGACTCCAAGTTTAGCATTCTTTCCACTGGGTCACAATAGTTGACCACTAGCAACCAGGATGCTACTTAGCATCTACTTTAGATGCAAGTAAACAACTTCTAATAATGGAAGAACTATCTACCTTGAATGAATGAGAAATCACTGAGTTGTAAAATGTCTCCTTGGTGTTTCTGTGCCAGATTGATGAAAACAGTGGATAGAGTGCAGGATTTTGAGTCAGAAAGATCTGAGTTCTAATTCTTCCTCCAATGCTTACTGTGTGAATCTCAGGTAAATCATTTAACCTCTCTGTTTCAGTTTCATCATCTAAAAATTGGAGATAATAATACATCCTACCTACAGGGTTATCATAAGAATCAAACGAGTAAACATGGAAAAAAACTTTGTAAACCTTAAAACTAGCTATCATCAATATCATTTTCCTTTCAGAATGGCATTTCAAGTGGAGGCTTATGAATCTCTCACTACTACATTCAGGTGGGAGAGAAATCTAGCTGGGAGGAGAAGGTCATCAGGAAAATTTTATATATGCCAGATTTCATGTGAAAACTTTTCAAGGTTGTGAGGTCCTTTTAGAATGTGTGTTCAGACTCCTTTTTGTAAAGAGCCATTTTCCATTCGAAAACATTTTTGGTTTTAAATTATGCTTTGAAAAGAGTTTTTCCAAAAAATTTCAAGGTATCATAGGAGCTAGGAATAATAAAGTTCTTGAAATAATGGCCTGCCTCCATCATCCAACAGAAAAGTTAAGAAAGAAAAAAAGATTGATATGAGTGAGAGATTTGAGGTTACAATTGTTTTGATACAAAATAGTCTTGGGAAATGAACAAAATAAAAACTTATCAATCTTATGTAGAAATATAGAGTTAATTGGCTTTTTTCTCCCCTTCCCCTATTACAGATTATCCATTTCTCTAAACCAGGCTCTAAATCTAAAGGAAGAAACCTATCCACCCCCCAGAAATGGCCCACATTACCCATTTTTACCTAGTGTATTTGCCAGAATTTTTAGGTCTCTGTAAGGCTCATATTGGTGGGAAAAATTACCCACTATTTAAGTTAGACACATTGGAACAAATGGGAACCCCAGCTAGTAGGTAAGTAGAAATAGGCAGTCATGTAGCAGCTTTCCTGTACAAGTTTAAAAAATAATCTTTTGGGGGTGGCTGCTGGGAAAAGACTTGAAGTTGGCAAAGCTGCCTTGGCACAGTAAACCCATAAGACGGGCTCTGTTTACTTTTGTTTCCCAAGAATTGCATGCCAGCAATGTGGAGGGCAGTAGCAATGATTTATGTTGAAAAGATTATTTATTTATTTATTTGTTTGCCTGACAGAATGCTGCTATTGCAGTAAGTCTTGGGTACCTAACTTCTAATAAACCACACAGCCTTAGCAGCTGGGTGAGGTCAAGAGACAGACTGTGTTTATATTGAGGAGGTGTCAAGTCAAATGTATTACTTGCCAGAAATCCAACATAGATGAATTTGCCATGTCCTGCCAATTTAGGCACCCAGTACTTCCAAAACAGTCAAGAACAATGTCTATAGAGGACTTTCAAATGGAGGAACATCACCAAGGACACTTTTTGTAAAGCCTAAAACTAGGAACTTTCATAAGAGAGGTTCTGTTTATATATATTACAAGAGAGAGTTTCCAAGGACAGATTCCAAATTTGGGGCAATAGATTTAAGACTGACATGCTGAATTGTGTCCAGAATCAGTGTCAACCTGGGCAAATTCTCAAATACTGGGAGAAAAAGGTTAAAAAAACCAATGAGAAAAGAGCAATCATGAAACTTGTTAAAAATGTTTATGCATTGATATGTATAGAGTACATTGTTTTTCTCAAAGGGCTTTGAAAGATTGCTTTTGAAAAATTCCTCATTATTTCTGACTTTCTAGTATCTTACAAAATTGATTGGAATGTTTCAATATTTGAGTATTAGTTGTTTGCCTATCCTCAAAAGAAGTACATAGTGTAATTCTTGTCCTCAAGCAAATCCTTGTGAAAATTGTTGGCCTCACATATGCATGTACAAAAGCATAAATTTTGGGTAATGAGCAAGGTCAACTAGAAATCCTAATGTAAGAGGTAAATGTGTCATGGGCATCAAAGAGACCTGGAGAATTTTTTTTCTTATTATTTTGTTTTTAAGTTATTTGCCTCTGGTACATCCTGCCTGGGTGACTGTGGCTAAGGTTTTTTACTTAGTCCCTTGGAAATCTTTCTAAAATTTTATGTGATAGAGAAGGTGCTACCCTGCCTTGGTAGAGAAACTCTCCTCATTTGATTGTCTTCTATGTCCATGAAATCCATAGGTCCATTCCTCCCCCCATTCTACACCCCATTGAACAATTAAAAAAACAAACTTCTTATAACAAATATATGTCACCAAGCAAAACAAGCTCTCACTTTAGCTATATCTAAAAAGGTATGTCTTATTCTGCATTTTAAGTTCATCATGTTTGGCCAGAAGTGGGTGTGATAGGTTTCTTCTTCAAGCCTCTGGACTCATGGTTTATGTTTGTGCTGATAAAAGTTTTGAAGTTTTTTCAAGTTTTTTTTCTCTATCATGTTGTTGTCATTGTATATACATATACATATACATATACATATACATATACATATATATATTTCATAGTTCTCACTTCATTCTACATCACTTCCTAGAGGATATCTTTCCAGTGTCTTTTTAAATTGTCCATTTTATAATTTCTTATGACAATTAATATCCCATTATAGTTATATCCCATAATTTGGTTAGACATTCACCAGGAGGTGGGACCTTCCTTAGTTTCTAGTTTGGAGCTACTATGCCACAATGAGCTGCTACAAATGTTTTTGTACATACATGTCCTTGGATGTCTGGGGAGTAGGTCTAGTAGTACTGTAGATGGGTCTAAGAGACATAGTTCAGTAACCTTTTTTGGCATAATTCAAAATTGCTTTCCAAAATGGTTGCTTTAAATTACAATTCTAACTGCAATACTTTGAAGAGCCTGTTTTCCCACTGCGCCTCAAACATTTGTCATTCTTCTTTTGAAATGCACCGTTTTTGTTGGTTGGTTTGTTTGTTTGTTTGGTTTTTTACTGTTTTTTAAGCCTTTAACTTTTATCTTAGAATGGATAGTAAGTATGGATTTTAAGGCAAAAGAGCAGCAAGGGCTAGGCCAGTTGGAGGTAAGCCACTTGCGTGGTACATAAAGCTAGGAGGTATAGAAGGCCAAAAGCAAACCCAGGGCCTCCCATCTCAGGCCATCATTGAAGGCCAAAAGCAAACCCAGGACCTTCTATCTCAGGCCATCAGTTGCATCCCCCCTCCATTTCTCTGTCTCTGTCTCTCTCTTTTTCATTTTCTCTTTCTGTCTCTGTCTTGCTTTCTCACTCTCTGTCTCACTCTCTGTGTCTTTCTCTCTGTCTCTCTGTCTCTGTCTCTGTCTCTGTCTCTCTCTTTCTCTTTTTCACTTTCTCTTTCTGTCTCTCTCTTGCTCTCTCACTCTCTGTCTCCGTCTCTCTGTCTCACTCTGTGTCTGTCTGTCTGTCTGTCTCTCTCTTTCTCTCTCTCTCTCCCTCATTCTCTCCATGTCTCTCTTACTCTGTTTCTCTTTCTGTCTGCCTCTCTGCCTTTCTGTCATATGACTTATGACTCTTTGTCTCTCTGTGTTTCTCCCTATCTCTCTCTATCTCTCTCTGTTTATCTCTGTCTGTCTGTCTCAATCCTATGGGTATGAGGTAGAAACTCAGAATTGCTTTCATTTGCATTCCTCTAATTATTAATGATAGGGAACCTTTTTCACAAGGTTTGTTGTTCTCTTAATTTTTATATTTTGAAAGAAAATTGTTTGGGCATTTACCTTTATACATGAGGCAAACCCCAAGACAAAGCAATTTATTATAAGGATACCAGAGAAGCAACATATTGACAGACAGATCCCTGGAAATCAGCAAATGGTTTCAAGGCAGGCCAGTTTTTATTAGTAATTTTCATCTAGGTCGGCATCAGCAAAAGACTCTTACATCTCAGTTCCTCCTCAAATAGCAAGTGTGTGATGATTTGCAGGTAGGGGTACAACTATCCTAGGTAAGGGTACGTGACAAAGAGCAGGGAATGTAAAAACCTGCAGACTCGGTGTCGCCTTCTCCAACAGAGCCTCCCCAACCCTGATTGACAAGTAGGGCTAGGAACAATGGGTCACTGAATCAACACAGCTTTCAATTTATGAATGTGACAAATATCAACAAAGAATGAATATTTTCTTATATACAGAATAGAAAAAGAGGATTATACATAATACCATAAATCTTTATTTTGTACAGCTTGGCTTTTTAAAGTATATATTAAATTTGACTAACTAGTTCCACCACTGCCAAGCTTGCCTGTGTTTCTTTCTGAAATTCTTCCTGATCTACCGTGTGTATTTTTAGAAATATTTCATTGGTGTTTTATTTGGGGGGACGGTGGAGAGTAATACCACCACCCATATACTTGGCAATTTCCTGCCTCGCAAAAACAACAACAAAAAAGCCAAACATCACCCATGTCTGAAAATGGATGATTTACTCTATACTTATATGCTTTCACCTCTTTGCCAGTAAGAGTAAGGATGGGGTGGTGGTGGTAGGGAAGCATTATGCTTCACTAGTCTTCCAGAATCTATATTGGTCATTAGTTGGTCAGGGTTCTTAAATCTTGCTAAGTTGTTTTCATTAGCAATGCTGTAGTGATTGTGTAAATGGTTCTCCTGGTTCTTCTCACTTTATTCTTTTTGATGTTCAGTTATTTCAGTCATGTCCAACTCTTCATGACCCCTTTTGGGGCTTTCAAAGATGCTGGTGTGGTTTGCTATTTTCTTCTCCAGATAATTTTACAGATGAGGAACTGAGGCAGAATGAAGTGACTTGCTCAGAGTCACACAGCTTATAAGTGTCTAAGGGTCATACGATGAGTCTTCCTGACTTCAGTCCTGGCATTCTATCTACTGCATCACCCAGCTGCCATGCTTCACTCTATATTAATATATAAAGACTTCTCACGGTTCTCTGAATTGATATCTTTTAACATTTTCTTTTTGTTGTTTTTGTTCTGGTGGTAAACCTCAGTGTAGTAAAGGAGGCTTCTGCCCCTCATATGTGGTGGTCCTTGCCCCAAATCTCTTCTTAGGCTCTTCATCCTTAGGGAGAGGGCATGTATAGGAGGGGAGGAAGGGATCTATGTCTAATAAATCTCAAAGAAAATAAAATACTTATTTGTATGCCATAATTTATTGACATGCTCATTAATTGATAGGCATCCCTTTATTTTTAGTACTTTATTTCTTTGGTATTTTTCCCTATGGTATCACTGGGTTATTGGGAATGCACATTTTAGTGATTTTAGAAGTAGATGTTTACAGAATAGTTGGATCAGTTCACAGCACACCCAGAAGTACATTATTGTGCCTTTCCTCCCACATTCCCTGCAATAATTTTAGTTATTTTTTGTCAGTTTTATCAATTGAATAATGGAACTTCAAAGTTGTTTGTTTCAATTTGCATTCCTCTCATAGAGACTTCAAGCATTTTATTTCATATAGTTGTTCATAACTTGTGTTTCTTCTTTTGAAGATTACATTAATCCTTTATATATTGGGGAATACCTCATTTTTATATATTTGAATCAATTCCTTCTTATTTTGAATATTAAATTGTTACTGAAAAATTATAAAGATTTTTTCCAGTTAATAGTTTCTCTTCAAATTTAAACTACTTTGATTTTGTTTGTGAAAAAACCATGTAATTACAAAAAAAATGTAATCAAAATTATCTTCTGTGATCCTTTCTATCCTTTGTGTGGTCCTTGACCACACAAAGGATAGAAAGTATCTCTTGTGAAAGTATCTCTTCAGCCCTGTTCCTTTTATTTGCTTATGCCATAACTTTCTATATCTATGTAACACTACCTACCCTGATTGCCATTGCCTGAAGGCCAGGTATGTTAAAACTTATTTTTCCCCTAGAGTTTTCTGGAGATTGGATTTGTCTAGGATCTCTGCAAATGTTTTCAGCCCCACCAATTTTGTTCCCCTAGTTGTGTGGTGTGATTATCTGCACCCCAGTTGCTTTCAGCTGCTTGTCAATAGAATTAGCTCATACAAAGAAATATTTACTTCTAAAAGTGTTATTTTAAATATATAAACTTACTGCCCAAAATGTGAGAGTGATAATCTTGTCTTCCTCCCATATTAACTGATACTCTGAGGTAGGAAAGAGGATTAGGTTCACTACTTAGCTCAGTTCCTGTGGAGCCTAATCCCAGGTCTAAATCTAAAACTCTCCTCAGATTTGAGCAACAGTGGGATGACTATATCTATCCCTCTCCTATTTAATCAGAAATCCTGGCTCTGATGGTGCCATGGCTATGGGCTCCTGGGTCCATCAGGGATCAATGCCTATACCCCAAACTGAGAAGGACAAGCAACACAGAATAGAAACAAACACAAACATCCCTAGGTCCATTTCTTAGCTGGAATAAAAAATGGAGCAGGGGAAGAAAGCCAGTGCAGTTCATAGTATTTGTGCTATGAGTAAATGTGATTTTTGCCATCTTGGTACAGTAAGAAAGAGCACCTGGTAGGAAAAACAACCATCTCATTCTCACCAGTATTAAAAGATAAAACCTGTTATGATAGCCCAACAAAGAAGACTATACCTGCCCATGTGGTAGTGGACACAGAGGCTATCATGTTAATCCACCTAGGCATCCTTAGACAAATCTGGGCTGCACCTAGATTCTCTAACAATTTGGAGCTTGTTGTGTTATATATGGAACACACAAAGGAAGAGGTGGTGGTCCAAACCCAATTTTTTCCAGTCTGCTTTCCAGCATTCCCATTAGTGCTTGTCAAGTAGTGGCAAATGACTTTTGCCAGTAATTGAAAGTTTTAGTCAATCAAACATAATTTCTCATGTTTTATTGCTTTTGTAACTAATCTATTACACTGGTCAACCTTTCAATTTCTTAACCAGTACCAAATGGTTTTAATATTCTTTAGGAGTAAAGTTTGAGATATAGTGCTATGAGGCATCATTCCTAACCTTTTCCCCCCCATTTTTTCATTTAGTATTATTGACTCTTTGTTTCACTATATAATTGTTATTATTTTTGTTTATAATGCATATTTGCAATGATACTGAATAATACTGATTAACGTAGGCAGTATTGTTTCTGTTTTGTCCATCCTTATTGTCAGGTAATCAGTTACTTGGGTAAAATTCTGCCATTTTTGGTATTAAGTTGTTTTCTCTCCTTTGCTCCAGACTTATTATTACATTAATGATATCTTTTTTTCTTTGCTTATTTCATCACTTCTAGAATGCTAATAAAACTTGTGGCAAAACCATACCTCTGAAGATTACCATCAATTACCATCAAGTCACTGTCTTCCTCTAGACTTAGATCTTAGATGACCCTGGATCCATTAAATTTCTTAATCATTAGTGTCTTTCTCTCTTTACTCATGCTTCCAGCTTTACTTTCTGAATTGTAACCTTTGGTTAATGGTAGGCTCTGATTGCTCTTGTATACTTGGATAGAATGATGAGGCTCTGAACAGTCCTAATTTTTTTGTAATGTTATTGGTCCTCTCTTCTAATGTATATTCTCCTCAAAGTACTGGCAGGTCCCAGAATTGCCTATAATCTTTAGCTCTTTAAGACTGTCTCATTCTCACCAGTATTAAAAGATAAAACCTGTTATGATTAGATAGCCCAACAAAGAAGACTATACCTGCCCATGTGGTAGTGGACACAGAGGCTATCATGTTAATCCACCTAGGCTCATGTTAGCTTGCTTCAAACTTTCAGAGACCCTAGAATATGTGGACTGATCATTGTCTTCTTAGTAGGAGCCTTTCTGGTTCCTATTTTGTGCCCAGAAATTTACATTGGCTACCAACTGGAGCAGATCTCCATATTTTGGGTATGCCTGATTGCCCAGAGACTTCTTGATTGTTGTACTCCAGAGCTATTGGAGCTGGAAAAGTGACTCTACAAAAATTATGGTAAGACCCTGAGAGATATAGTTTTACCACAAGTTTTATTAGAATTTTAAAAGGGATGATATAAAAAAAGATATCATAAATAAAACAAGAGTTTTAGAGGAAAGGAGAATAAATAACTTTATGCAAAAAAGGGCAAAATCTTACCCAAGTAACTGATACTCTGACAATAAGGATGAGCAAGTCAGAAACCATTGTAAGAATTAAATTTTAATGATTTGACTAAAGTTTATGAAAATTATAAATAATAATGGTGGTCACCAATTCAAAGTTGAAATGACTTTAATAGCTTTTATTTACAAAAGAGATAGAAAGAGTGAAAGCAAAGAAATACAAAAGGGTAGAGGAGACATTAGCCTAACTAACTAAAAATATTGTTCCAGTGCTTAACTCAGCCAGAACTTGTTGACTTTCAACCAGAATTAAACTCTCTCCAGAAGACAGAAAGGGAAATTTATTCTAAGTTTATTCTAAGAAGTAGGTTAAGACGATTATTCAAGCTGAAGGTAAGGTGATTCCTGAGACCAATTTTCTTCCTTGAGCAGACCTTTTTCTTGAAGCTGACTTTCATTTCCCTTCCCCTCTTCACAAAGGCCAATCACAGTTTCCAAATTGCCCAGCACTGCCCATAGGGCAGCGTTTGTGGGAACTAGTTCTCACCTTCTGGAGAGGTGAATACTCATCAAAAGGTTTCACAGATTCCTGGCTGATTGAGGTAAAAGGGTGCAGAGCTCCTCCACCTAGTGCTAAGTAGGATGTTTAAGCTTTTGTTGATTCAATTCAAAAGTAGACAAAGGAGAGTTAATTCTGTCTTCACAATCTAGTGAGGTACTAAGTAGGAGTACTTATTATAGTTACTGTTAACCAAGTGTTAACTCAAAATAGACAAAGGGTTCCCTTTCACAAGTGTAAACTCAGAATAGACAAAGAGAACAAAGAATTCCCTTTTCACAGCATGAGACTCCATGAGACAACAAGAAATACCAGAACAAATTCAGAAGACTAGAAAAAGAGGTAGACAGACACATAGACACATTGTTTCAACTTTTCTAGTTGAATCTCCTTCCGAAATGTCTTCAGGTTTCTGGTGTCTCCTGTTGCTGACTGGCATTCTACCATTTATCCCTCCCATGATGGCAGTCAACACCTTCCAAGAATCTTTTCTTCCAAATAACATCTTCATACCATATCTTCTCTTCAAAATAATTGTTAAACTCAGATCTCTCAAATGTCCCTTCAAAATTTCCTTTTTTTCCCATTTTTATTATCACATAAAACATACTTCCATATTGGTCATTGTAATAAGAGCAAAGTCATACATAAACAAAACCCCCAAATTAAACCAAAGATACACTGACGTGAAAGACAACTCCAACAATTCTTTCTCTGGAGGTGGATAGCATTCCCCATCATAAGTCTTTCAGGATTGTCCTAGGTCATTGCATTGCTAAAAGTAGCCAAGTTTTCATAAATAATCATTGTCCAATAGTGCTGTTATTGTGTACAATGTTTTCCCAATTCTGCTTATTTCACTCTGCATCAGTTCCCACAGATCTTTCTAGCTTTTTCTGAAATCATCTTGCTTATCATTTCTCATAGCACAATATTATTCCATCACCAACATGTACCACAATTTGTTCAGTTGTCCCCAATTGATTGATATTGCCTCAATTTCCAATTCTTTGCCACCACAAAAAGAGTAGCTATAAATATTTTTGTACAAATAGGTCCTTTCCTCTTTATTATCTCTTTGGGATACAGACTCATAGTGGTATTAGTCCCAAATTGCCCTTCAGAATGGTTAGACCAATTCACAACTTTACCAGCAATGCATTAGTGTCCCAATTTTGCCATATCCCCTCCAATATTTATCACTTTCCTTTACAGATATTGACCAATCTGACAGGTATGAGATGGTACCTCAGCATTGTCTTAATTTACATTTCTCTGATCAAGATTGATTTAGAACATATTTTCAAATGATTATTGATGGCTTTGATTTCTTCATCTGAAAATTACTTGTTTTTTATAAAGTTGAGAAATTAGGCCTTTATTAGAGATATTTGTTATAAATTTTGTTATAAATTTGTTATAAATTTTCCTTCACTTTGTTGTTTCCCTTCTAATCTTGGTTACATTCATTTTGTTTGTACAAAAGCCTTTTAATTTAATGTAATCAAAATTATTCATTTTATATTTTATTGTACTCTCTCTCTCTCTCTTGTTTGATCATAAATTCTTTCTTACTTTCTCCAAAGATCTTCCAGGTAAACTATTCTGTGTTCCCCTAATTTAGTTACAGTATCACTATATCAAAATCATATATCCATTTTGACTGTATCTGGTATAGGGTGTGAGATATTGGTCTAGCTTCTGCCATACTGTTTTCCAATTTTCCCAGCAGTTTTTGTTAAAGAGTAAGTTCATATTCCAAAAGCTAGGATCTTTGGGCTTATCAGATTCTAGGTTGCTAAAGTCATTTGCCCCTGTATATTATGTATCTAATCTACTTCATTGATCTACCATTCTATTCCTTAACCAGTTCCAGATTATTTTGATGATTGTTGCTTTATAATACAGTTTGAGATCTGGTACAGCTAAGCCTCTTTCCTTCAAATTCTTTTTTCATTAGTTCCCTTGATATTCTGGACCTTTTGTTCTTCCAGATAACTTTTGTTATTATTTCTTCTAGCTCTATAAAACAATTATTTGGTAGTTTCGTATGGCATTGAATAAATTAATTAATTTAGGTAGAATGGTCACTTTTTATTATATTAACTCAGCCTGCCCATAACCAATTAATATTTATTGCCTTTATTAATATAATATTATTTAGATTGTTTTGATAAAAATTGATATAGATGGGTATAGATAGAAGTATTAATATTTTATTTAAAGCCATGTTTAAATTTAAGAAAAGACCACGTGCCTGCTAAGATCTAATTCAAATTTCCCACCATACCTTCTCCCACCTGGCTGCCTCGTACCAAAAAGAGAGTCCCAATCAAGTCCTCTCTATTTAAGCTACGCTTTATGTTGGCTCACATCACCACGTAAGACAGGAAACCCATTGAATCATGGGAAATGTAGTTTCAAAGTCCCCTAAACGTCCACAGGAAATTTATGTCATATATCTAAATATTTAAGGCTCAAATGAACTCCAAATTTCCACTAACAACATCTGATTTTACTTGTATGAAAAGTTCACATAATTCATATGCATTCATATAATTCCCATGTTTGCCTTGGTAAGTATTTCCCCAGGTATTTTATAGTGTTTATAAAGTTTTTGAGTTGATTTTTTCTTTCTAACTCTTGCTGCTGCAATATATAGAAGTGCTGATGATTTATGTGATTTTGTCTTATATCTTGCAACTTTAGTAAAATTATTAGTTATTTCAACTACTTTTTTAGTTGAATCTTTAGGATTCTCTAAGAATACCATCATATCATCTGTGAAGAGTAATACTTTAGTTTCCTCATTGCCTACTTGAATTCCTTCAATTTCTTTTTCTTTCCTTATTGCTAAAGCTAGCATTTAAAATACAATATTAAATAATAGTGGTGATAATAGGCATCCTTGCTTCACCCCTGATCTTATCTGGAAGGCTGCTAACATCCCCTTTGCAGATGATACCTGCTGAAGCTTTTACTTATCATTTTAAGGAATGATCCACTTATTCCTATGCTTTCTAGTGTTTATTTGTTGTTTTTTTTTAATAGGAAAGGGTATTGTATTTTGTCTAAGGCTTTTTTTCTGTATCTATTGAAATAATCATATGATTTCTGTTAGTTTGGTTATTGATATGGTCAATTATGCTGATAGCTTTCCTAATATTAAACCAGCCCTGCATTCCTAGTGTAAATCCCACCTGGTCATAGTGAACAATTCTTTTTTTTGTTGTTGTTGTTGAAAACTCAAATACTTTATTACACATACAAGAAAAACAATAATAAACATTTTTTAAAAATCAAAAACATATAGTTCACATTCAGTGACATTCTCATTAGTTAATTGTTTTACAATAAGATTAGCAGCCTCTGGAACCTGTCTGTTAAGTGACTGCAACAAGCAGGAGACAAAATCTTAGTAGGTCTCTTCAGGGCCTTGTCTTATCTTTCCTAATTCCATGTTTCTGAGCGTATTAGGGGGTAGTTTTCTCCAGGCCTGAGTGGCTATGATGTTCATTTGTTGAAAGGCTTGAACTTCTTTTTTTTTTTTTTTTAAATTTTATTTTTTATTTTTTTAAACCCTTAACTTCTGTGTATTAACTTATAGGTGGAAGAGTGGTAAGGGTAGGCAATGGGGGTCAAGTGACTTGCCCAGGGTCACACAGCTGGGAAGTGTCTGAGGCCGGATCTGAACCTAGGACCTCCCGTCTCTAGGCCTGGCTCTCAATCAATACCCAGCTGCCCTAAAGGCTTGAACTTCTAAAGTAAGTTGGGCTTGGAGAGGGGAATAGGGTCCATCTCCCATTAACATATCTAAAGTTATGCCATTTTGAGATGATGCATGCAAATCTGCTCTTGGCCCTCCTGGCTGAAGACTTCTAAAGATATTTTCTCTAACCTCTCTCACATTTCTCTACTTTATTGTTTCCCCTATAATTTGATAAACTTCTGACTTGAGATATAATAACTTCTGCGAGCACGTTATTTCATATAATATAAGTCCAACCACTAAATTTAACCTTTACACCAGCATCCATAAGGACCTATGGTTTTGCCATGGAAAAGGGTTTGTCCAAGTTCACTATGGGCTTTTCCAATGGTATTTCCTCTAGTCATATGGGGAGGTACAAATAATGTAAATGTAACAGCACATGTAGTTAATGGCCAAAACATAGTAGCTGAAGATGAAATAGTGAAATGGAACTTTATGGATTAGATGAAGATGTGAACTAAAAACAAAAATTAAATCTGAAAGCAAACAATCAGCAAATACAACATATGTGACAGGACAAGAGTCCTTTTCTCCAATTCTGATAGCTGCATTACAGACTTCTTTACTGTTTGGAGGGAAACAAACTGAAGCAGTTAATATCAATAAAGCAATGGAGTCTGAAAATTTACCTCCAGACTCTTTAAGGTTCCTTCCCCTCCCCAGGATCACTATCCATTTAGATTCCTTTGGTCTGTGAAGGGTTAAATATTTGGAGTAGGAGTTTGAACAAAAGTCAGGAAAGCAGCTTCTTAAACACAAAATGCTTAATTTATTATTAGGAAACTACTTACAGGAAATGGAAAGGAGGAAAGTGAGAGTAACCTTATATAATAAATTATAACTATACCCAAGATCCCAATCCTAAATAGGATTTTTCTAGAAAACCCTAAATCTATCTGCCTTCTACCAGAACCAGGATCCAGCCTAACTTTTCTATTCTATGTAATAATTTACTATCTATCTATCTATCTATCTATCTATCTATCTATCTATCTATCTATCTATCTATCTATTTGCCTATACCCAAGATAATCAATATTCAATAAGCTGTTGAGGCCTTAAATCCATTTCTCTGACTCCAACAGTCCCAGAGAGAGAGAGAGAGAGAGAGAGAGAGAGAGAGAGAGAGACAGACAGACAGACAGACAGACAGACAGACACTCCTCTCCCCAGGAGACCCAAACACCAAAAGTCCCTTTTCCAACTGCTAGTGGTAACTGACTAACATTCAGCCTTTTAACTGTCACCAACAGACCATTTACACAGGAGAGGGGCTCTTACTCAGAAATCTTTTTGATCTCCTGCCTCTTAAATATAAAAAGGGAGAAATTAATGGCAAGGTGGTGTAGGGAGATGAATCTCTCCTCTGAATCTCCAGATTATGCAAGCAAGATATCCAGTCAGTGCACCCAGGAAAAGTAGCAAGAAAAGATATCTTGAAACTTTGGAAAGGCTCTGCTGTTTTATAAAGTAGCCCATGCTTGCAATTCTACTTGTTCGTAGGTGGAGCTACCCTAGTATGCACTGGCTAAAGTTAAGATTTTTGGAAGATGAACAATTCTTTTAATATATTTTGTTGTATTATTTTCCTTGCTAGTATCTTATTTAAAATTTTTATATCTATATTCATTAATGAAATTGGCCTATAATTTTCTTTCTGTTTTTGTTCTTCCTGGCTTAGGTAAAAGTTTCTTAGGGAGTTCATTGATGGTTTGTTCAATTTCTTTTTCTGATATGGGATTTTTTAAGGATTCTAGTTCCACTTTTGCTAATCTGGGCAATCTGTATTTTTGTAAATATTCATATATTTCACTTATATTGTCAGAGTTATTGGTATATAATTGGGCAAAATAGGTCCTGATGATTTCTTTAATTTTCTCTTCATTGGTGATGTGTTCACCCTTTTCATTTTTGATACTGATTGTTTGATTTTCTTCTTTCCTTTTTTAAATCAAATTAACCAACACTGTCTATTTTATTTTCTCTTTTTTCATAAAACTAACTCCTAGTCTTACTTATTAGTTCAATGATTCTCTTACTTTCAATTTTTTTAATTTTTAAGATTTCCATTTTAGTCTTTAAATGAGGAGTTTTAATTTGTTCTTTTTCTTTTTTTTTTAGTTACATGCCCAATTCATTGATCTACATTTTCTCTATTTTGTTAATGTAAGCATTTAAAAATATAAAATTTCCCCCAATACTGCTTTGGTTATATCCCATAAATTTTGATATATTGTCACCTCATTATCATTTTCATTAATAAAATTGTTGATTGTTTCTATAATTTGTTCTCTGACCCACCCCCTTTTTTAGCATTATATTATTTAGTCTCCAATTAATTTTTGACTTATCTTTCCATGGAGCTTTATTATAATTTTTATTGCATTATAATCTGAAAAGGATGCATTTATTATTTCTGACTTTCTGCATTTGATTGTGAAGTATTTATGTCCTAGTAACATAGTTAATTTTTGTGTAGGAGCCATGTATTACTGAGAAGAAAATCTATTCCTTTCTTTGCCATTCAATTCTCTCCAGAGATCTATAAGTTCTAAATTTTCTAAGATTTCATTCACTTCCTTTACTTCTTTCTTGTTTATTTTTTGGTTTGATTTATCTAGATCTAAAAGAAGGATGTTGAGGTCCCCCACTAGTATATTTTACTGTCTATTTCTTACTGAAGTTAACCTAATTTCTTCTTTAAAAATTTAGAGGCTATACCATTTGGTGCATATAGGTTTAGTATTGATATTCATTGTTTATAGTCCCTTTTAGCAAGGTGTAATTTCCTTCCTTATCTCTTTTAATCAGATTTATTTTTGCTTTAGTTTTGTCTGGAGATCATGATTGCTACTTCTGCTTTTTTTACTTTAGATGATGCACAATGAATTCTGTTCCAGGCCCTTACCTTTACTCTTTGTGTGTGTCACTGTGCTTCATATGTGTTTTTTGTAAAAAAATATGTAGTAGGATTCTGGTTTTTAATCCACTCTACTATGTGCTTCCATTTTATAGGTGAGTTCATCCTATATACATTCACAGTTATGATTACCAACTGTGTATTCTCCTCCATCTTATTTCCCCCTTTTGATCCTGCTCTTTTTTTCTTTAACCCTGTTCCTCCTCCCAGTGTTTTGTTTTTTGACATCCTCCCCACTTCTTCTTCCCTCCTATTACCACCCTCTTCCCCCTTCTCTCTCTCTCTCTCTCTCTCTCTCTCTCTCTCTCTCTCTCTCTCTCTCTCTCTCTCTCTCTCTCTTCTCTTCTCTTCT
>NC_058131.1:475178966-475196351 GCF_016433145.1 Gracilinanus agilis | reverse complement strand
GTAAGGTTTGATTATTACCTCTTAAAGCTCTCTTCCTCTCCTTCTTATAATAGTATTTGTCCTCTCTCCCTCCCATGCCCTCTTTGTGTGTAATAGAATATTCTATTTTCTTATTCACTCAAGTTTCTCGTGGTGTCCCCTGCTATTTACCCCATCTTTCCCCTCCCCCACGCCATCTTAGATTATTTAGTGTTCCACCCTCACCCTGTGAATTATTCTTCTGATTACTATAATAGTGAATATTATAATGGTGAATAGAGTTCACTACAGAGAATTATACATAACATTTCTCTACATAGGAATACATATAATTAGATCTCACTGAGGCCCTTAAAAAGGCAAATTTAAAAATTATAAGCTTTCTTTCTTTCCCCTCTGTATCTTATTTACCTTTTCAGGTTTCTCTTGGTTTTTGTGGTTCGATATCAAACCTTCCATTTAGCCCTGGTCTTTTCTGTGCAAATACCTGGAATTCTTCAATTTTGTTGAATGCCTATACTTTCCCCTGGAAATATATAGTCAATTTTGATGGGTAGTTTATCCGTGGTTGCAGGCCCAGCTCTCTTGCCTTTCTGAATATTGTATTCCAAGCCTTACAGTCTTTTAGCATGGAGGCTGCCAGATCCTGTGTGATCCTGATTGGTGCTCCTTGATATTTGAATTGTCTCTTTCTGGCTTCTTGTAAGATTTTTTCTTTTGCTTGAAAGCTTTTGAATTTGGCAATAATATTTCTACCCGTTTTTTTCTCTGGATCGAATGTAGTGGGTGTTCTATGAATCCTTTCTATGTCTATATTGCTCTCTTGTTGTAGGACTTCAGGGCAATTTTGCTGAATAATTTCTTTTAGTACGGAGTCCAGGTTTCTATTAATTTCTGGTTTTTCTGGAAGACCAATTATTCTCAAATTGTCTCTTCTAGACCGGTTTTCTTGGTCTGTCACTCTCTCATTGAGATATTTCATGTTTCCTTCTATTTTTTCAGTCTTTTGACTTTGTTTTATTTGTTCTTGTTGTCTTGAGAGCTCATTAGCTTCTACTTGCTCAATTCTAGCCTTTAGGGATTGATTTTCGGCTATAATCTTTCGGTTTTCGGCCATAATCTTCTGGTTTTCGGCCATAATCTTCTGGTTTTCGGCCATAATCTTTTGGTATTCCTTTTCAATCTGGTCATCTCTGGTGTTCAATTGCAAGATTCTACCTTTTAAACAGTTATTTTCTTGCCAGATCTCTTCCATTTTCCTCAAAATCTCAGTTTTGAACTCTTCCATAGCTTGTGAGGAGTTTTCCTTATTTGAGGAGGGTCTGGATGCTTGTTTGTTCTCCTCCTCTGTTTGCTCGGTTGTCTGGATTTTCTCTGTGTAAAAGCTGTCGAGAGTTAAAGACTTCTTTTTCTTGTTGTTATTCTTTCTCTTCTGAACTTCCTGAGACTGAGTAGCCATCATTAGCCCAGCAGCTTCTCAGATTTATCCTCACGCTCAGTGTCTGTCCGCGATCTATTGGCTCCTGAGGTCTGAGTTCTGGTTTTTTCCAAGGTCAAGCCCCCTGGCGGGCCCCCTTGCTTGATCCTCTGCTGGAGGTTTCTTTACAAGTCTCAGGGCGCTGCTTCCACAGTCGTATACCCGTCTGCACTGTTCCCCACTTAGGCTTTAGTTCCTGGTTGTGTCTGCCTCCACCCACACCTCCACAGTGCCTGCGCTCTGCTCAGCCTGCGCTCTGCTCCCTGCGTCCTGCTCCCGCGCTCAGATTTCACCTGCGTTTTTTGGCTTAATGGGGTCCTAAGTCTTGCTGCTCTCAGGAACAGGCCCCGGAGCTGCCAATGACTCGATGGGTGCCCCAAACTTGCTCTATTTCTTTTTAGCTGGCTTTGGAGCTATAGATGAGTGTGGAGGGGGTGAGGGTGGGGTGGTTGCTCAGCCCGTGATTTCGTGAGGGCTGTTTCACCCCTTTATAGCATGGAAATGCCTCGATTCCACATACCTTCCACGCTGTGCCCTGTTGTGGGGATTCCTCCCTTCGTCTGGACTTGTTTTTATGTCCCCTTGAGGAGTTTTGTGTGTTTCGGTCAGGAGAGGTTAAGAGCTGCTTCTTACTCTGCTGCCATCTTAACCCGGAACTCATGCCTTAGTTTTGTTTATACAAAAACTTAGTTAAATTTCATCTAATCAAAATTATCAATTTCACCTCCTGTGAACTTTTTTCTTATTTGATTCTGAACTCTTCCCCTATCTACTGATCTAACAGGTAATTTCTTCCAAACTCTATTAATTTGTTTATCATATTCTACTTTATTCAAATCATGCATCCATGTTGAACTTATCTTTATATTAAGTGTGAGATGTTGGTCTACAGTTGCCCCTCACTATATCATGGTTCACTTATAGTGACTTCACTATAATATAGCAGGTTTTTTTTCTTTTTTTCTTTAGAATATTTTTCCATGGTTACATGATTCATAAATACATGTATTTATGAATATGATTCATAAATATATGAAAAATACTGTACTGGACACAATGGAGATGCAGTATGCCACTATTATTTGGGCACGTTTGCCAAAGTGAGATTGTACACAGCACACTATTGGCTGATGGAATGGAAGGCAACCAACCACAGCACTGTGTCCTGTATCCTGTGTATTGATTGGCTCAGTGTTTATAAGAGTGTGGGAAAGATTAATAAGAGTGAGTGTGGAAAAGGTTTATAAGAGAGTGGGAAGGGTTTATAAAGTCTTAAAATATATGTAAATAATAAAATAAATATATCACCGCCAGTTCGCAGATTTTCACCTATCACAGGGGTCTCTGGAACTTAACTCCTGAGATAAGTGAGGGACCACTGTATACCTAGTTTTTACCAAATTACTTTCTAGTTTTCACAATATTTTTTATTTGATCTTGAGTTGTTGATTCATTAGATGGGTTCTTTGAATTTATATACTAGGTTTTTGTGATTTCCTCTACATACTGTTTTGTGTAACTAATTTGTCACAATGATGAATTTTTTATTTGTGTCCAAGTGTCAAATTTTTTTTGATGATCAAAGCTTTGTGGTATAGTTGAAGTCTCATGCTACTAGTCCCCCTTTCTCCCATTTACTTTTATTGATTCCCTTGTCTTTCTTGGCTTTTTTATTTCTCCAGATGAATTTTTTATGATGTTTTTCTAGCTCTATAAAGGAATTCCTTAGAAATAGGATTATCATGGCAACAAATAAAGTAATTTAGGTAGTATTTTGACTTTTTGTTATGCTGACCTTGCCTAACCTTGAGAAATTAAAATTTCCCTAGTTATTTAATTCTGTATTTGAGTGAAGAATGTTTTGTAGTTGTGTTCATATAGTTCCTGTATGTGTCTTGGCAGGTAGATTCCCAAATATTTTATACTATTTATAGCTGTTTTAAATGGAATTTCTCTATCTCATCTTGATGGGTTTTTTTTGATAACATATAGAAATATCATTGATTTGTGTGAATTTATTTTACATGCTGCAGCTTTGTTGAAGTTGTTCATTATTTTGACAAAAAAAAAAAACAAACTTTTGTTCTCTAGGGTTCTCTAATTAAACCATCATATCATCTGCAAAAAGTAATAGTTTTATTTTTTTCATTGTCTATGCTTATTCTTTCAATGTATTTGTTTTTCTATTATTGCTACACCTAATATTTCTAGTAAAATATTGAATAATTATAGTGATAAGGGACATCTTTGCTTCACCCCTGATCTTATTTGAAAGACTTTTAATTTATCTCCATTATATGTAGTTTGCAGTTGGTTTTAAATATATACTACTTATCATTTTAAGAATAACTCTATTTTTATGCTTTCTAGTGTTTTTATTAAAAATTGGTATTCTATTTTATCAAAAGCTTTTTTGTATCTATTGATAGAATAAGATTTTTATTATTTTTATTACTGCTATGATTATGTTTATAGTTTTCCTGATCTTGAACCAGTGTGCAATTCTGTTACAAATCCAGCCTAGTCATAGTATGTGATCTTTGTGAAATATTGCTGTAATCTCCTTTTTAATTTTATTTAAAATTTAAATATTCATAAATATCATATTTTTATAAATATTATATTCATTTTATAATCTATTTATTTTATTTTATTTATTGAATATTATAGGAATAATAATATGTATGATATATTTAATGTTTATATGTTAAATAAATATAATATTAAATATTATTTAAATTTATTTTATTTTAAAATTTTGCTTCAGTATTCATTAAGGAAATTGGCCCAAGCTACTTATTTAATGTCCCAGAAGTCCAAATTATTACTTCATATGAGAAAAGATCTTTTTCTTCTCCACAGAAGTAACTCATGTTTAATTGTTATCATTTACATCTTCACAGATTTGTTATAGATCCAGGGATTTGAATTTATAGGCTTAAACAATCAATCTACTATAGTCCCTTTATGATCACATCTTTGAAGACTAGAAAGAAAGATTTCATTAGAATATTAACTGGAGATTCTGAAGATAAGAGCAACAACTTTATTTCCTCTTTGGGACTCCATGCTAATCCATGCTTAAAAACCTCCTCTTGACCTCTTGATTAAGGTAGTTAAACCCTGTTGATGATTTCTCTAATTTTAGGAACTCAGGCTAGTGGTTTCCACCTTCCCTGGCATATCTCTGAATTTGGTAAGCTAAATCCTCCCTTTCCTACCTTCTTACTTTCTCTGGATTATCCAGAGAGCCATAGATCACCAATCTCTGGAACATCTTTGGTCAGAATTTTGGCAGGTTTCAGACCTGTTGTCCTGAGCTTGTGCTAGCTTTCCTGGTGGGCCACTTTTCTCAATTCCAAATGACCCATTTCTGTTTTTTAATGTATAATCCTGCACTAAAGGGAAGAAACTCTTTTGATTCCTTAATCATTATTAATTCTGATGCACATTTTAGGTGTCTACAATACAAATTACTCATCCTTACACTTTAAGTTGTCCACAATGATTTAGGCTACTTTTCCAGCCTTGTTTCACATTATTATTCATCACACACTCCATGCATTCCAGTCAGAGTGGACTATCAACAATTCCCCAAACTTTGCATTCCTACTCCCATCCTTACAAATCATACAAACTGTGTCCCATGCCTGGAATATGATCCTTCCTTATTTCTCAGAGAGGCTGGTAATAGTCCGACTACACATTGCCCTAGTCAGGTTATAGCTGAAGCATCATGTATCCTTTTAGGAATTAGATTTTTGGAAGAACACAAACAAATTAGAATGCATCTAGAGAGGAAAACTTGGGTGATGAGTGAAGTGGAGACCCATGCCATGCAAAGGACTAGTTTAAGGACCTGGAAAAAGACTAGAGAAGGGCAGGCTTAAAGGATATATACTCACTATCTTTTAAATATTTGAAAGGATGTTTAGTGAAAAAAGGGCAGATAAAGTGCCAGGCCTAGAAAAGGGAAGATTCATCTTCCCAAGTTCAAATCTGGCCTTAGACACTTAACCCTGTTTGCCTCAGTTTCCTTATCTGTGAAATGATCTGGAGAAGGAAATGGCAAATAACCCCAGTAACTCTACAAAGAAAACCTCAAGTGAAGTCATAAAGAGTTGGACACAACTGAAAGAACCAAAAAAACAACTGGTAGAAAAAAGATTAGACTTGTTCTGCTTGGCCCAAAGAACAGAATGAATGAAAAGCAGTGGATAGAAGCTGTAGATAGGCTCTTAGGTGGTATAGTGGTTTGAGTTCAAATCTGACCTCAGATACTTATCAATTATATGACTCATTTAACCCTTTTTGCCTCTGTTTCCTCATTTATAAAATGAGCTGGAAAAGGAAATGGCAAACTGCTCAAGTATCTTTAGCAAGAAAATCCCAAACAGGGTCATTAAGATTTGAACATGACAAAGAACAAGAAGTTGGTGAGGGGCAGGTTTTGGTTCCATGTAAGGAAAAAATTTGAACTATTCAAAATTAGAATGGGCCACCTCTGGAAGTAATACATTCCTCCTTAATAGAGAGCTTCTTCATGCAGAAGTTGGATGACAGCTTGTCAGGAATATTGTGAGCAGAATTCCTGTATCTCTTCTATACTAGAATAAATTCTTCCTCTTAGAGAGGTTTCTCTTCCAGAGACTATGACTCTTAAGTCCATCATTTTTAGCTGAAGTCAATGGTCCCTCTACTACACTCCCACTTCATCTCCATCCTTTAAACATTATGATGTTCAGTGTCATTTCAAGAGGGTACAACATTCGTAGGAGATTTGAGCCTTCAGGTCAATATTTGGTCATCATCACTGAGGCTGTACTTGGATAAAGAAATACTTGCTGGAAAACATATTGTTTCTTCATTGCCTGAGAACTGGAAGCATACTGAGGAGGAGCAGAATATGAACAACAACAAATTGTGTGTGTTGTGTGTTGGGTGTGTGTGTACATACTTACATAGTTATAGATAGTATTTTGAGGTGTAACGAGTAAGTTTGGCAGACAGAAGACATGAGTTCTTGTTCAAGTATATGCAAAATCTTTCATAGATTCATTCATATAGTTGCCTAAAGGAAGTGTTGTCCCAGAGGAGACCAGAGAAGACAGGGGCAGGGGGCTCTCTCGGGAGGTCTCCCAGAGGAGAAATAAGATTGTTCTGAATTCAGACAACTTGAATTTCCTTCAGGTCTCAGGGACAAAGCCTTAAAAAAGGAGAATAATAGCAGCACTGGACTTAGTCTCTTTGACTTTCAATCAGGATCCTAAGTAAAACAAAACTTTGATTTAGCAACTTCAAGTCATCAGTAAAGGAACATATTTCTTTTCAGTCATGTTTTTCTTTTTCTAAAACTATAAAGGGATTCAAGTAAGCATGTTTTCTCTTGTTTAGTCATTCAGTCATGTCCAACTCTTTATGGTCCGTAACCTGCCAATACTATTGATGGGGTTTTCTTGGCAAAAATACAGGAGTGATTTGCCATTTTCTAGAGGTTAAGTAACTTGCCCAGGGACACACAACTTCTAAATGACCTAGGCTGGCTTTGAACTCAGACCTTCCTGACACTGTTCTGCACTCTGTCCACTCCATGTAATTCACTGCCAAAAATGAATAGAATTATCTCATTTAATCCTCACAACAATCCTGGAAAGTAGGATCTGGCTGTTGCTCACTTGATTTTCACTTCTTTCTAACTCTTCATGATTCCATTTGGGGTTTTCTTGCAAAGATATTTGAGTGGTTTGATTGTACACATAAAAGTCATGCAAAATATGTTTCCATATTAGCTATGTTGAGAAAGAAAGCACAAACTAAATAAAAATAAAGAAATTGAAAAAATGTGTTTCATTTCATTTCATTTTCACTTAGAGTCCATCAGTTCTCTCTTTGGAAGTAGATTATTGGTCCTTTGGAATTTTCTTGGATCATTGTCTTGAGCAGAGTAGTTGTCTTTCTTTCTTTTTAAAATTTTCTTTTTTTATTACCCATAGAAACAGTTTTTGACAATTGTTTTCTGCCATTTTGTGTTTCAAATTCTCTTCTTGTCTCCACCAACCCCTTCTCTGAGGCAGCAAATAGATATAGGTTATACTAGTGCTTTCATGCAATTCCTATGTCCATATTCCCAATGCTGACACATGTTACACATATAAAACATACACATACAATAAAAAAACTGATGAAGGAAATAAAGTGAAAGAAGGCATGCTTTGATCTGCAATCAGATTCCAACAATTCCTTCATTGGCTGTACTTAGCATTTTATCATGAATCCCTTGGGGTTATCTTGAAATCTTCTTTTGCTGATAATAGTTTAGTCCCCCACAGTTGATCATCTTACAATATTTTGGTTACTGTATACTGTTCTCCTGGTTCTGCTCACTTCATTTTGTATCAGTTTGTCCAAATGTTTCCAAGTTTTTCTGAACTCATTCTCTTTGTAATTTCTTATGGCACAATAGTATTCCATTACAACCATATACCACAATTTGTGCAGCCATTCCCCAATTGATGGTCATCCTTCATTTTCCAATTCTTTGCCACTACAAAAAGAGCTACTAAAACTATTTTGTATGAGTTTGTTCCCCCTCTATCTGAACTCTTTGGGATACAGGTCCAGTAATGGTATTGTTAGATCAAATGGTAGGTTATAAAAAGAGTAGGAAAAATGAGGATTTATCCTCAAAAAAAGCATATTTGGGGAAACTCCGCTTAACCCAGAATGACTTGCCATACAAATTAATATTTATAACTGGGTTCAGTGTCAATTATTTAAATAGCTTGAGAAATGGATTGTGTTCTATGGAAAAACCTATAACTTATCTTATTTTTCTTTTGGTTTATTAATTCCATAGGGAGATATAATATATCTTACCCAGACTACTTGCCATTTATGGTAGCATATGGGATCATGTATTTTGTGCCTTTGGGACTGACACTCTGAGAATAGCAAGTAATCTCAAATGAAAAAGTGTCTTCATTAAAGAGTGTATTGACTCACCTGGATGGGAAGGGTAACTCATTTTACCTTTTACTACCCCATGTAGTTTGTGGCACATTCTTTTGTTTTAGAAGCAGTTAAGTCATGCAGTGGATAGAGCTGTGGGCCTGGAGTCAGGAAAACCCAAGTTTAAATCCAGTTTCAGACTCTGGGCAAGTCATTTAACTACTGTTTGTCTCAGTTTCCTCAACTGTAAAATGGAGATGATAATAGCACTATTTCCAAGGATTATTGTGAGGATTAAATTAGATATTTGTAAAGTGCTTAGCACAATGCCTGGAACATAGTAAATACTTAATAAATGCTGAATTCTGTCTTCCTTCTGGTAGCTTCCAGTTATAATTTATTTTATTCAGAGGGCTTTCTAAGGTCTGCAGGATTTTGCTTCATTTTTGTCCTCTAGGATCAAGCTGCCATTTGGTGAGCCAAGAGAAGCTACTCATTGCCTGCTGTTCACAAGGTATATGGAGAGAAAGAAACCAGCTCATGCAGTTTGAGGGCAGGTCCTCTCAGTACCCCAAGTTTGGAACAGTATTGTGTCCCTAAAAGGGATAGATACTGTGTAGGAGATATGTGGGTGGTAAAGAATTCAATATAGGAACCATTGATTACAGCTGAAAACCGTGGTCACAAGAGTCTGTGGGGAGAGAAGCCACCTCCAGGGGAAAAAATGTTAGTAAGCAAATAACATGTTACTCCAGATTAAATGCAGGTGGGTTTTCTTGATTGGTAGCAACTGGTGTTTGACAAATTGTTAGCTAAAGCTCTACAGTGCATGGAGTGAACATGGAAAAAAGAAGCAAAAGCGGAGCTGGGATCCTGCAATATCTTGGGGAATGGTAGGGATGGGGAAAGCTTACGGTTCACAAATCTACTTGCCAGTGAGTGGTACAAAGAGTTCTCCAGATTCTAGAATGGAGGCTGCTGTGCATGGCACCTCAATGAGAATTTGGCAGAAACTTGTTATATCTAACGTTGTCACTTACTGGCAGGGTGTCAGGGAGACAGTATCAGGAGGGGCTAAAGATGGTGGGCAAGCAGCAACTGCTTTAGCAAGCACCACTCACTCTTGCCTTTCTAACACAATCTAAGCTAGAAAAATCTTATATACTCTGCTGCCACATTTCCAGATTTTTGCATGGTCTATTTGTTGTTTTTTAATTGTTTCAGTAGTATCTGACTCTTTGTGATCCATTTGAGGTTTTCTTTGCAAAGATACTGGAGTGGCTTGGCATTTCCTTCTCTTGCTTATTTTATAGACTGGATACAAGGAGATAAGAGAATCTGAAAAATTGAGGTTAATACCCAAGTTGTGAGTGTTTGGGACTAAGAGGATATCTATGCCTTTTGATCATATTAGGAAAGTCTGGGGAAAAAAGGGAGAGTTTGAGAGGAAAGATAATAAGTTCAGTTTGAGATGTGTTGAATTTAAGATGTCTACAGGATGTCCAGTACAAGATGTCTGCTAGGCAACTGGAGGTCTAAAACTGGAAAAGGAGATGATAATTGAATCAATGAGAGCTGATGAGATCATTAAGTGAAACAGTCACATTACCAAAATAACTTTTATTTTTTTGAGGAAGGCGGATGACGATGTTAGGGAAAGATAGGATTTGCCCAGGGTTACACAGCTAGTAAGTGTCTGAGGCTGGATTTTCCTAATTCCAGGCCTGGTACTCTATCCACTGTGTACTGCTTAGCTGCCCTTACCTGGTACATAGTAGGTACTTAAAAGTGTTTTAATGAATATTAACCCAATACATATAGGTTTATAGATCCCAGTTTTCATATTCCTTGTATGTTCCAATGAACAGGAATGTTCTTTGATGTTCCCCCTTTCTAAATTAATAGTCTATGCCAAACGAAGAAGAGCAACAGGTTGGGTATTACTTCCCTATATCCAGACTTGGTTTCAACACTACTTGGAGATATTGCTGCTAAAACAAGGGTGCTCTGTCCTTTCTGTCATGTAAACCAATGGGGGTGGATAGAGAAAAATGGAGCAGTGCAAGTAAGACAAGAAACAAAGAGAACTATATAAGGGTATGAAAAAGGAGGGGTGGTAGCCAAAGATCTTTGGGGTGCCTATTTGGGTTTCAGATGCAGCATTGTTAATACAGGTGCAGTCCTTTCATCCTGACTTTCAATGGGCAGATTAGTCTCATTCAATCTTTGTTCCAGCCTCACCAGCCTGGCTTTCTGCACTATTCATTAGTTAGCTGCATTGTGAAACTTGGGACCTACCCTGGTGTTTGGAGGGTTCTTCCCCACCCCACTTCCCTGCACAATTGAGTTGATGCTGGTCATGTGGATGTGAGGCACCTTACGGAAGTCTTAGTAAAAGATAGTATTCACTCTGACTGCTCTCATGGGACCCACCGAGCCACAGAGAGATCCCTGAAAAGTGGTAGAAAGTTTCCAAAGGGGAGCAGTGGCAAAACTAAACTCTATAGTCACCCAAAAGGGGGAGTTCTAAACTTGAGTTGAGCAATAGAATGAGAGACTTAGGACAGTAGAAACAGATTTTTCTAACCTTTTGAAATGCTGATGATTTATGTGGGTTTATTTTGTAGCCTGCAACTTTGCTAAAGTTGTTGATTATTTCCACTAGAGTTTTAGTTGATTCTCTAGGATTCTTTAAGTATACCATCATATCATCTGCAAAGAGTGATATTTTAGTCTCCTCATTGCCTATTTTAATACCCTCAATTTCTTTTTCTTCTCTAATTGCTACTGCTAGTGTTTCTGGTACAATGTTAAATAATAGAGGTGATAATAGGCATCCTTGTTTCACTCCTGATCTTATTGGGAAGACTTCTAATTTATCCCCATTGCAGATGATGCTTGCTGATCAACCTTTTGAAATCATGGAATCATTAGATATTAAAAATCATAGCTCCTTGATAAAAAGTTTTCATAGATTTAAGGTACAACTCTGGCCTATTAGATAATAAATTCATAGATCCCACATTCTCCAATAAATATTCGATTGTCAGGCAGATTTGGATTCAGATAGAAACAAGAATGCCTGAGTGACAGGTGCATCTAATCACTCTCTTTGTACTGGTGTTCACTCTCACCTTTCTGTAACAGGCATAATATCACACTCCTCCCTATGAGAGTAATAGAATATTCTCAATCATAGTTGCTTTGGTTTCCATTTAGTCGTGCCTTTCCCTGATTAGTAGACACAGAGGCATGCTTAGCTAGGTTCTCTTCTCAGTTTAGATGTTTCAAGTAAGCGTAGGACCAACCAGGTGTAAAGATGCTTGTTTCCAGATTAGGAGTCTATATATTAAGAATCGGGCATCAAAGCCTAGCAAGGAGTCAGAATTCTTTACTTGAGTTTCCTTTTTATTTTTTCTTGCTTTTAACTTTCTCATTCCATTGTCTGTACTAAATAAAGGAGAAGGTATAATAAATTCCCTTCTCTCGCTTTTACCCACTCTATGAACACACCCAGGTAGGACTGAAATGTTGAACTTACTTGGTTTTGTAATTTGAGGCAGAACAACTAGGAACATGCCATATGCTACTAGCTCTTGTGATGGTGTCTAACTCCTTTTCCTTTGAATCTGAAAAGCAACTCTTCCCTGCTGCAACCCCCTCCCCTAAGTCTGAGGCTTGGCTGTCTTACCACACCCTATGAAGTGGTTACATACACACAGTGTGCTGTTAGGTGGTATATGTATTTGGTCAAACAGATGTGTCTCTTCCCTGAGAACTTACATTCCAAAATGCAGAGTATTCATGTAGGTCACCATCTGGTAAGTCCTTAAAGTCATTTTCTTTTGGTCTAATATGGGACTATGGAACTTAAATCTTTTAAAGGGCGCGGTCTGCTCAAATTAAAGAATAATAATTCAAGATTTCCCAATTGTATTCCTAGACCCACAGGGAAAAGAATCTAACATTGGTGCCATTTACTAGAACACTTGATCCATAAATCCTATGCCTCCTCAGAGGTTAATACTTTGAACCCAAACCAGAAAGGAATGGGTAGCCTCTGAGCCTTTGTCAGTCTGAGGAGACAAAGGAGGGGATTCTAGAGCTGGTCTGGGGAGTTTGGATCGCTGTGGCCTCTGGGGTTTGGAAATGAACCAGCTTTTTGGATCAATGTTTAGTGGTTGTCCTGGATTCTCTACGGGACTAAATTTAGGTGTTTTCTGAATTAAAACCTAGACTTTCCTAATTTATCTCCACCTTTTAACTCTCAGCACTGCTAATGCCTTCTCTCTGAGATTACCTTCCATCTACTTTGAATATATCTTTTATGTATTTGCCTTTTATTTGTTTGTTATCTGAACTGTTCTGAATATATCAAGAATTTATTGTCTAGACTGTTGCGTGTCTTACTATTTATATCCCATATGTATATACTTGTTTGCTAGTAGTCCTCCTCGTTAAAATATGTGCTCCTTGCCTTATTTTTGCTTTTTTCCATAACCCCCAAACTAAGTATGGTTCCTGGCATCCAGAAAATGCTTAATAAATGCTTATTGATTGACTAACTAAAATAATCCCAATTTACTGCCTGAACAGTTTAAAGAATCTTCTTGGGTATTATCTACTTTAAGCTATGGTCAAGACTATTCTCTGAATAGGGTTGGTACTCAATGAGAATCATTAACTGACTTCCTCAGGAAACAAATAGTAGAGGTGAGAGGTTTCCTTATGAGGTCATTTGAGCACTTGAGCCTGGAGTCAAGAAGGCCAGAGTTCAAATCCTGTCTCAGAACCTTCCAGTTTAACTCAAGCCAAATCACTCAACCTCGGTTTCCTTCTCTGTAAAATGAGGCAGTTAGACTCAGTGGCTTTTAAGGACCTAAGTCTCTACCATACTATCATTTGGTTGCTATAGGCTTATGCAAATGCATATTCTAAGACATTTTTCAAGAGCAAGGATATCTTTAATGATCCATGCCATAGATTCTCCTGGTTTGTTGTTGTTGGTATTTGTTTGTTTTTGTACTCCTCAGGTTGGGTCTGCCCCTTTTCCATTAGCTTTTTTGTTTTCATTATGTGATTCTAGTTCACTTTTTTACCTCCTCCTCTCTTAAGTATTCTACTTGATGCTCATTGTCTTGAAATATGGAATGTGACACTTGAAGGTTTCCAGCACTCCTCATCCAAAAATTGCATTTAACAAGGAAAGCTGTATTTTGGTGTGACTTAATGAAACCAAGAATTTCTTCAGTATAACAGGAGCTAAAATTACACAGACTTGCTGCCTAAATTGCAAAACATAGTAGGACAGGAATAGTGATGAAGATCACTATATCAAAGTTAGATTGGTGCATTTACAGACGGACTTTTTATGTGGATAAATGTCTTTTATTGTGGGCAGATAGACAGCTGAGGACGGAGTGTTCATTACAGCTCCTGAACAAGAGAAAGTTAGCAATCTTAGGAAAGGCTTCCTATTCCTCTTTGTGTTCACACCTGTCTTAGTCGCTCCATTGAATGGTTTTGCATTATACTAGTGTCCAGATTCTGTTGTTCAGTTATTTCAGTCATATCTACCTCTTTATGACCCCCATTTGGGATTTCTTGGCAAAGATCCTGGAATTGTTTGCCATTTTCTTCTCTAGCTCATTTTATAGGTGAAGAAACTGAGGCAAACAGGGTTAAGTGACTTACCCAGGATTAACTACTAAGTTTCTGAGGCTTGAGAATTCAAGTCTTCCTGACTTAAGGCTAGGGGCTTTATTCCCTGTTTCACCTAGTTGCCTGATGTAGGGATTAGCTTGAGGTAATATAATGAATCTAGTGACAAGATTTAGGGAATCATTCTGCTTTCAAGAAAGGATCCTTAAATTTTATTTTTTTACTATGAACCCCTTTAGGAGTCTATGATAAAATCTATGGACTCCTTTCAATGTTTTTAAATAATGGAGAATAACTAAATTTCAGCTAGAGATTAGTGAAAATAAAGGGGTGCTTTTTTCCCATTCAAGTTCATAGACTGCCCTAGAATCCATTTGTGAGCCCCTTGTAGCTCTCCACACTCTAAGTTAAGAATCCCTACTTTAGAGGCAAGATCTAGGCCAGTGATGGCAAACCTATGGCACTAGTGCCATAGAGCACTCTCTGTGGGCCCATAGCCACCCACACTTCAGTTCATTACTAAAAAGGCAGAGGGACTTTGGTGGAGCTGCTCCTCTCCCTTTCTCCCCTGCCTCTCTGCTCAGCAGCCCAATGGGAATGCACAAGGGGGAAAGGTGGGTGGCTCACAGGCAGCAAAGCTGGAGGGGAGCAGAATGCTATGGCCACTCCCCTCCCCTTATCTGCACTTCTTGAGGACATTCCTCACTTCACCTGCCCCTCTGCCCAGCAGCCCAATGGGAACACTTCCTCTCTCTCCTTTATATGGGTTAAGAGGAGGGCAGGGTGCTCCCAGCACTTGGTAGAAGGGTAGGGGCATGGCACATGGTCTCTTGGGGTAGGAAGCAGCATAGCACTTGGTCTGGGGGGAGGGTTCCATGTCTAAAAGGTTTACCATCACTGATCTCTAGGCTTTTGGTTCTAATTCTTATGGAAGTCACTTTCCCCTTTATTGTACCACAACTTACATAAGCTCCTTCAAAAATTTGTCTGTGTTAGCCAGAATACTTAAAGATAGGTTTTGGAGGCCCTGATGATCTGTTCTGCCTTGAGATGGGCTTCTAATTGTGCCTGGTGAAGCAATGTCTAACCCAAATACATTAAATGGCTCCATTGGAGGTTCCGGGTTAAGATGGCGGAAGAGTAAGAAGCAGCTCTTAACCTCTCCTGCCCGAAACACACAAAACTCCTCAAGGGGACATAAAAACAAGTCCAGACGAATGGAGGAACCCCACAACAGGGCACAGCATGGAAGGTACGTGGAATCGAGGCATTTCCATGCTATAAAGGGGTGAAACAGCTCTCACTAAATCGCGGGCTGAGCAACCACCACCCCCCCCTCCACACACAACACCTGTAGCACTGAGGCCAGCTAAAAAGAAATAGAGCAAGTTTGGGGCACCCATCGAGTCATTGGCAGCTCCGGGGCCTGTTCCTGAGAGCAGCAAGATTTGGGACCCCAAAAAGCCAAAGAACGCACCTGAAATCTGAGCGCGGGCTTAGGACGCAGAACACGGGAGCAGAGCTCAGGCTGGCTCAGAGCTCAGGCTCCGAGGAGGCGTGGGTGGAGGCAGACAGGTGTAAGACTGTAGAAGCAGCGCCCTGAGACTTGTAAACAAACCTCCCGCAGAGGATCAAGCAAGGGGATCCACCAGGGGGCTTAACCGTGGACAGACCCTGAGTGCAAGGATAAGCCTGAGAAGCTGCTGGGCTAACAATGGCTCCCCAGTCTCAGGACGTTCAGAAGAGAAAGATTAACAACAAGAAAAAGAAGTCTTTAACACTCAACAACTTTTACACAGAGAAAATCCAGACAACCGAGCAAACAGAGGAGGAGAACAAACAAGCATCTGGACCCTCCTCAAATAAGGAAAACTCCTCCCAAGCTATGGAAGAGTTCAAAACTGAGATTTTGAGGAAAATGGAAGAGATCTGGCAAGAAAATAACAGTTTAAAAGGTAGAATCTTGCAACTGGAAAGTGAGGCTCAGAAACCAAATGAACTGATAAGCAAATTGAACACCAGAAATGACCAGATTGAAAAGGAATACCAGAAGCTTATAGCCGAAAACCAGAAGCTTATGGCCGAAAACCAGAAGATTATGGCCGAAAACCAGAAGATTATGGCCGAAAACCAGAAGATTATGGCCGAAAACCAGAAGATTATGGCCGAAAACCAGAAGATTATGGCCGAAAACCAAAAGATTATGGCCGAAAACCAAAAGATCATAGCCGAAAACCGAAAGATTATAGCTGAAAACCAGTCCCTAAAGGCTAGAATTGAGCAGCTAGAAGCTAATGATCTCTCAAGACAACAAGAACAAATAAAACAAAGTCAAAAGACTGAAAAAATAGAAGGAAACATGAAATATCTCAATGAGAGAGTGACAGACCAAGAAAACCGGTCTAGAAGAGACAATTTGAGAATAATTGGTCTTCCAGAAAAACCAGAAATTAATAGAAACCTGGACTCCATACTAACAGAAATAATTCAGCAAAATTGCCCTGAAGTCCTACAACAAGAGGGCAATATAGACATTGAAAGGATTCATAGAACACCTGCGACATTTGATCAAGAAAAGACAACACCCAGAAATATAATTGCCAAATTCAAGAGTTTCCAAGCAAAGGAAAGAATCTTACAAGAAGCTAGAAAGAAATAATTCAAATATCAAGGAGTACCAATCAGGATCACACAGGATCTGGCAGCCTCCACGCTAAAAGATCGCAAGGCTTGGAATACGATATTCAGAAAGGCAAGAGAGCTGGGCCTGCAACCACGGATCAACTACCCATCAAAATTGACTATATATTTCTAGGGGAAAGTATGGGCATTCAACAAAATTGAAGAATTCCAGGTATTTGCACAGAAAAGACCAGGGCTAAATGGAAAGTTTGATATCCAACCACAGAAATCGAGAGAAACATGAAAAGGTAAATAAGATACAGAGGGGAAAGAAAGAAAACTTATAATTTTTAAATTTGCCTTTTTAAGGGCCTCAGTGAGATCTAATTATCTGTATTCCTATGTAGAGAAACGTTATGTATAATTCTCTGTAGTGAACTCTATTCACCATTATAATATTCACTATTATAGTAATCAGAAGAACAATTCACAGGGTGAGGGTGGAACACTAAATAATCTAAGATGGCATGGGGGACGGGAAAGAGGGGGTGAATAGCAGGGGACACCAAGAGAAACTTGAGTGCATAAGAAAATAGGATATTCTATTACACACAAAGAGGGCATGGGAGCGAGAGGGGACAAATACTATTATAAGAAGGAGAGGAAGAGAGCTTTAAGAGGTAATAATCAAACCTTAC
>NC_058131.1:475123322-475173981 GCF_016433145.1 Gracilinanus agilis | reverse complement strand
AAAAAACTATAACAAATTTCATTTGGAATAACAAAAGATCAAGAATATCAAGGGAAATAATGAAAAAAAAATGTGAAGGAAGGGGGCCTAGCAGTACCAGATATTAAACTATACTATAAAGCAGCAGTCATCAAAACAATATGGTACTGGCTAAGAGACAGAGAGGAGGATCAATGGAATAGACTTGGGGTAAATGACATCAGCAAAACAGTGTATGATAAGCCCAAAGAGCCCAACTTTTGGGACATGAATCCACTATTTGACAAAAACTGCTGGGAAATTTGGAAAACAATATGGGAGAGATTAGGTTTAGATCAACATCTCACACCCTACACCAAGATAAATTCAGAATGGGTGAATGACTTGAATATAAAGAGGGAAACTATAGATAAGTTAAGTGAACACAGAATAGTATACTTGTCAGATCTCTGGGAAAGGAAAGACTTTAAAACCAAGCAAGAGTTAGAGAAAATTACAAAATGTAAATTAAATGGTTTTGATTATATTAAACTAAAAAGCTTCTGTACAAACAAAAACAATGTAGTCAAAATCAGGAGGGAAACAACAAATTGGGAAAAAATCTTTATAACGAAAAACTCGGACAGGGGTCTAATTACTCAAATATACAAGGAGTTAAAGCAATTGTATAAAAAATCAAGCCATTCCCCAATTGATAAATGGGCAAGAGACATGAATAGGCAATTTTTAGGTAAAGAAATCAAAAGTATCAATAAGCACATGAGAAAGTGTTCCAAATCTCTAATAATTAGAGAAATGCAAATCAAAACAACCCTGAGGTATCACCTCACACCTAGCAGATTGGCTAAAATGAAAGAAGGGGAGAGTAATGAATGTTGGAGGGGATGTGGCAAAATTGGGACATTAATGCATTGCTGGTGGAGCTGTGAACTCATCCAGCCATTCTGGCTGGCAATTTGGAATCATGCTCAAAGGGCTATAAAAGAATGCTTGCCCTTTGATCCAGCCATACCATTGCTGGGTTTGTACCCCAAAGTGATCATAGATAAACAGACTTGTATGAAAATATTTATAGCTGTGCTTTTTGTGGTGGCAACAAACTGGAAAAGGAGGGTATGTCCTTCAATTGGGGAATGGCTGAACAAATTGTGGTATATGCGGGTGATGGAATACTATTGTGCTAAAAGGAATAATAAACTGGAGGAATTCCATGCAAATTGGAGAGACCTCCAGGAAGTGATGCAGAGTGAAAGAAGCAGAGCCAGAAGAACATTGTACACAGAGACTGATACACTGTAGTAGAATCGAATGTAATGGACTTCTGTACCAGCAACAATGCAATGACCCAGAACAGCTCTGAGGGATTTATGGTAAAGATGCTACCCACATTCAGAGGAAGGACTGCAGGAGAGGAAACATATAAGAAAAGCAACTGCTTGAACGTAGGGGTCGGGGTGGACATGATTGGGGATGTGGACTCGAAATTACCACACCAATGCAACCACCAACAATTTGGAAATTGGTCTTGATCAAGGACACATGACAAAACCAGTGGAAATGTGCGTCGGCCATGGGTGGGGGGATTGCGGGGGGTGAAGGGGAAAGTAGGAGCATGAATCATGTAACCATGTTAAAAATGATTATTAATAAATGTTAAAAAAATAAAAAAAAATTAAAAAAAGTCTCCATTGGTAAGAAGTAGAGTAGTTTGGGTTCTACCTCATGGATATGGTGATATCATTCTTTTGTGGAAATATTCTGATCTGTAAAATCACAGGAGGAGGTTAGTTGCTAAATCGCATTCTATGAAAGCTAGTTTTGCTGAATCATCTTTGTTTTTCTTACTTTCTGGGCCTTTGTGCTCAGTCTTAGAGTCCTTATCTAGTACCTATATCAAGGATCCTAATGAAGAGGGAAAGCTGATGGGCTTTCTCAGGCATGTGGTTCCATTTTCTTTCTGAAACCTTTTCTGATGCCACCAACATACACTGACTTCCTCCTTCTCTAATGCCTGTTGCACATCTTGCCTTTATTGTGTATGTAGCACTTTAAGGATACATCCCACAGTATACACTTTCACAATAGGTTATCTCCTCTTTTCTCTATGCATTCTTGGTGATATTATCAGTTTTCATGGATTCAAGTATGATCTCCATACAGATGATTCCCAAATCTATTCATTCAGTCCTCATTTCCCTCCTGAATCCTAGTCCTTCATCTGACCATCTGTTAGACATCTGCACCTAGATGTCCCATAGTTATATCAAACTGAACTTATAGAAATTGCTAATATGTAAAAAAAACCTAACCTTTATTTTCTTAAATAAAGTATACAAATTCACTCCTTTATAGCTTCCTTTTTTGTTCTGTGGTCATCTCTGAGCTTCTAGTCACCCAGGTTTGCAACCTCAGAGTCATCCTTAACACTTTATTCTTCCTTCCCCTATATTCCATCAGTCATAAAATTTTGTTGTTTTTACCTCTACATCTTTCTTTTTTTTTTTCAAATAGGGTCAACATCCTACTTCATACTCTAATTCACTCTTAAAAAAATAAAACCTTTACATTCAGTCTTAGAATCAATACTGAGTGTCAGTTCCAAGGGCTAGCCAATCAAGGTTAAGAAACTTGCCCACTAAGTGTCTGAGGCCAGATTTGAACCTAAATCCTCCCATCTCCAGACCTGGCTCTCTTTCCACTGAGCCACCTAGTTACATCTTATCAGTTGTTATTGAGTCATTTCTGGCATGTTTGCCTCTTTGGCAAAGACATTGGAGTGGCTTGTCATTTTCTTCTCCAGCTCATTTTAAAAATGAGGAAACTGAGGCAAACAGGGTTAAGAGACTTACTCAGGGTCACATAGCCAGTAAATATCTGAGGCTAGGTTTGAACTTAGGAAGAAGAGTCTTCCTGACTCCAGATCTTTATCTGGTGCTCTATCCATTGCACCATCTTGATTTTCCCTCATATCAGTAATCTTACTGCAATTTCACCCTCTACCCTCTCTAGTCTATCTTCCACGTAGCTGATAAACTGACATTCCTAAAGCTCTGTTCTGAAAACGTCAGACATGATAACTTCAATGGCTCCCTATAACTTCTCAGAGTGAAACATTCTGTCCTTTAGCATATAAAGCCACTCATAGGCTATCTCTGACCTATCTTTCTAGACATACTTCTCATTTCTCCCTACCATGTACTCCTACATCCCAACAATCTACCAGCATTTAGATAAATATCTCCTCTGTGCCAGACACTGGGATACGTGCTGGGGTTACCAACAATCCCTGCCCTCCAACAGTTAAGGTTCTATTTGGAGAGGCAACATATACACATATAAGTAAATGTGAAATATTTGCCAAGTAAATTAAAAATGATTTGGTGGGGTAGAGAAAGAAGAAGGCCTACTAATTGTGGGGAATTGGAAAGGGCTCATGAAGACATGGATTTTCATGTATAACCTACATCAAGAAGGAAGCATAAAGGAGAGAGGGAGAGAATTTGGAACTCAAAATTTTTAAAAATAATGTTAAAAATTGTTTTTACAGGCCATTGGGAAAAATAAAATATTATTTTTAAAACAATTCTGCAATTCTAAAGCAGAAGGGCAAGAGTTAGGCATTTGGAGTTTGTCGAAAAATATCTGGAGGCCAAATTTGAACCTTGGTCCTCCCAACTCCAGGCGTGGCACTCTATCCACTATACTACCTAGCTAATATTTAGTATTGATTCTAAGACAGAACTAAGGGTTAAAAAGAAAAGAAAGTGGCCTAAACTTATATATACTATTTTGTGCATCTCTTTGCTCAGCATTATGTTTATATTCAAAGTCCAAATGTAATGAACACTTGTTTTTGATATTGTGTTGGAGAAGAGTTCCTCTGCATCAGGGGATATCCTTGATTGTAAACATCCTTGATTAAGGCCTTGGCAAGACTGTGACCGTGGCTGATTTGAGGGCTTTAGGGATTAAAACTGTAGACAAGGCTGCATTTAGGAGCCTTTAGCTGATGACCATTTTCTATATACCCCATTCTACAGGAATGTGGATCAAGACCCCAAAGTGCTTGAGAGTCAATGATAGAATCTTGTCTAGTTTAGGACTAAGGACTTCCCTTCGGCGTAAGGCCCAGTGTGTTGTTTTTTTTTTCCTCCTATGGAGAAACAATTTTAAAATAATTATAATAAAAATAAGAATAGCTGACAATTATATTACACTTTAAGATTTGTGAAGTGTTTGAATGTTGGGTTGTTTCGGTTGCATTTGACTCTTCATAACTCTATCTTGGAAAAGATAGTAGTGGGGCAGCAAGGCGGCTCAGTAGATAGACAGGCAGGTTTAGAGATGAGGTTCAATTGTGGCCTCAGATACTTCCCATCTATGTGGCCCTGGGCAAGTCACTTAACCCCAGTTGCCTAGTTCTTAAACCTCTTGCCTTGGAACCAATATTTAGTATCAGTTTTAAGACAGAAGATAAGGGTTAAAAAAAAAAAGAAATAAAATATACTGGAGTGGTTTATCATTTCCCTCTCCAGCTCATTTTACAGGTGAGGAAACTGAGGCAAACATGTTAAGTGACTTGTCCAGGGTTACCCAGTCTTAGGCCAGATTTGAACTCAGGTCTTCTTGACTCCAGGACTACCACTCTACATGTCACCTAAATGTCCTGGCAAAATGCTTTATATTCTTTGTCTAATGGGATCCTCACAACAACTTTGTATGGCAGGTCTTACTAGTTTCCCTGTTTTGCAGATGAGGTGCCCAGTCTAGGGGATAACATGGCTGTCTGAATTTAATATCTTATGATCTAGACTTGGCAAAGGACTACGTGCTTCAGCAAAGCAGCTCGGGGAGTACTGGGCCACTATGACCCACTAGACACATCTGGTACCTGGGCAAATACACAAAGAAAACATAGCATAGCTGGTTCAACTAGAACAAGTCATGAGTCAACTATGTTGGGGATTAATGCAGAGTGAAGTGGATTTAAAAAAATTTTTTTTAAGGAGGCCTATATATATTTTTTCTCACATTGGCTATTCCACAACCTTTGGGGAAAGCAGCCAGGGGGGGTATTTCTTCCTTGGGGTAGCTGTATTATTGCTCAGGACTCTATAAATGTGTCCCTATTGCCTTAGCAGACCTAGAAATCTACTACAATATTATGGCATCTTGAAAATAGGCTGCTTCCCCTGGGGTTCTTCTGGCTGGTGGTCAAGAAGCATTGGCTTCTATTCTTGGCTCTGCCACTTGGATTTGGGGCAAATCATTTTGCTTCTTGTATACCTTTTTATTCTTTCTCCTGCCCCCCCTTTCTATCCTCCATGCCAAATCCTGAATATATAACTGTTTTCAAGTTAGTTTACAGGGATTTGATGAATAGCTTATGACTTTCCAATCATTTTCCTTTCTCTCAAGTTCTATAGACAGAAGATTGCTGTAAATCTTACACAATAAAATTTAAAGTAGAGCTTTACTGATTCAGACCAACTGTAAGTAAGGAAAGGTCTAAATTACAGAATACATTTTTAAATGAGATGGTTTTATTACTTTAAAAAAATTCATACAGTAAGTATAGGATCTTTTGTCTTTAATGAATAAAGAAAATTTATAGGATCATTGGATTTATAGCCACTGGGACCAGAGACATTCTAGCCCAATCCTCTCATTTTGCTGATGAGAAAACTGAGGCTTAAAAATGAAGTGACTTGCCCAGAGTTACGTAGATTATGAATAGTAGAGCCAAATTAAAACCAATGTTCTTTTATTTCTAATTGTTGGATATTTTTATACTATTCTACACTGTCCCCTTTTGTAATTAGTGACAAATACTAGGGTAACTAGGAGGCACAGTGGTTAGAGTGAGGGACCTGGAGTCAGGAAGACTCATCTTCTTGAGTTCAAATCTCTACTTTTCTTTCCTTTCCCTTCCTTTCCTCCTTTCCCTCTCTCCCCTCTCCCCTGCCCACTCTCCACTCCCTTTTCCTTCCCTTCCCTTTCTTCCTCTCCCTCTCCTCTCTCATCCTTGATTTCTGCCTTAGTAATAACTGCAAGATAAAATGGCAAAAGCTAGGCAAATGGGGTTATATATGCCCAAGGTCACACAGCAAGGAAGTGCCTAAGGCCTGATTTGAACCTATGTCCTCCCAACACCAGGGCTAGTGCTCTATCTACTGAGCCACCTAGCTGCCCCAAACAATCAAACCAGTTCTTTAGTTACCATGATTCTGTCAGGTTTGGGGGGGATTTTTGGTGGTCATTCTGTTGTTTTGACTCTTCATGACCTCATTTATCCTTTCCTTCTTCAATGAGGAGCCGAAGCAAATAGGGTGAAGTGACTTATCCAGGCTCACATAGCTAGTAAGGGTGTGAAGTTAAATTTAAAATCATCAATATTAGGTCTTTCTGATTTCAGACCTTCAGTCTATCCACTGGCCACCTAAATGCCCCCTTACTGGTTGACCCTAAGCAAGTCACTTAATCCTGTTGGCCTCAGTTTCCTCAAATGAAAAAGAGCCTCAAAAGAAAATGTCAAACCACTGGAAGATCTTCGATTAGAAAATCCCAAATGGTTCATGAAAAGTTGGACACAAAGCGAAATAATTGAAAAACAACAAATGACCACTATTTAATATGTACATGGCACTTTAAGTTTTTTATGAACTTTCATAGCCATGATCTCATTTTATAAATTTCAGAATCCTTAATGAGTTGGTTTTCTTTGTTAAGTTAAATATACTTTTTGTAAACTGTGGTTATACTCTTTGTTTAATAGCATTACCTATCTAGGGAAAACATAAACTTAAGATTGGCTAGGGTTTGAATTGTTACAGAATTCTGAATATAATCCGAATTAATTAGAATTTTAGTATGTGTCAAAATAACTGAGCTAAAACAAAAATCTTTGAGTTAAGCAAAGGTTCTGCTCCTTACTAACTGTATGACCTTGAACAAATCCCTTCATCTTTATGGCCAAATTATATTCTTATTTATATAATCTACATCTAGATCTATACCTATAGATAATTTGTATCTCTAAAAATTCTTTTCTATAAAATAAAGGAATTCTATTGGATGATTTAAATTATCTTGAAGGTCCTTTCTGTCTTTACAACCTATAATCTAGATTTACAAGAAGGAAGAATCATACTCTTTTTCTCAAGAGTGAGTTACGTTGGCCTTGGCTTCCTACTTTGTGTCTGTAGAATTTGCCATGGTTTTATTTACCTTTCCTTGACCTAGTAGGAAGTCAGCAGGATTTTTCTCTTCTGCTCTGAACAGCCCCACATTTGTGGGAAATATCCTTTGAGCAGGGGACCTTGGAGAGGAGCAATCTTGTCTAGGAGACATAGCAGGGACTTTTAAAAATTGGAGACAAATCAGTGATATTGCCAGGTTCTAGATATGACACTGTACCCACATGAAGCAAAGTAAGGTTTCTTTTGTTTAAGGGCAATTTTAAAGGAGTGTGTATGTCTGTGTGTCTGTGTGTGTCTGTGAGTGCGTGTGCACGTGCACGCACATGTTTAGAATAAGGTAGCAATACTACCAGATCTTAGGATGATAGTAGCCCATACATATAGTATCTGTATTCTTTTAGTACAGCATGAAGATTATGTATCAAGTCTGTGTTATTTCTTTTTCAGCTTCATGTCATCTACGTTTGGTCAAATGTCATCTATGCTATGGAGTTAGGGGAGGAAGGAGACTGACTGAAGTTCTCATCTTTCTTTCTTTATATTCTGCCCAGTTATCTCCATTCTCATCAGAAATTGATGTAGGAAAAATATTGGGTGGCAAAAGGCTGAATATAAACTATAGGGAGAGGCACTTGGCAGGTACTGGACCAATGATTTTGATTTCCTTGGTATCAGAATTTATCAGGCAAGGAAACTCTCTTACCCATATATTCTTTGCAACTTTAGTCCTAGAATGGCTTAAATCAGTGATGTCAAAATCAAATAGAAAGGGGAAGCACTATATATATATCCCCGAAGGCTGCATATTGACTTATTGTTGTTCGGTCATTCCAGTCATGTTCAACTCTTCCCTAATGGGGTTTTGGGATTTTCTTGGCAAAGATACTGGTGGGTCTGCATTTCCTGCTCCAGCTCTTTTTCCAAATGAGGAAACTGAGGCCAGCTTGATTGACTGACAAAAGGATCCACTGGGGAAGTAAATAACAAACCACCCCAGTATCCTTACCAAGAAAGCTCCATGGAAGCTTGGGTTCATGGAGTCATGAAGAGTCAAACATGACAGAATGCCTAAACTAAGGCCAACAAGGTAAAGACTTGCCCAGAGTTACTTAGCTATTAAGTATCTGAGGCCAGATTTGAACTCGTGTCTTACTCATATTAGGTCTATGGCCACCTAGCTACCTCACATATTGATTTAGAAAACCCAATATTAATATTGCCTATGTTTTATTATATTTTTATTAATTTTGTTAGATGGTTTCCAATTACTTTTTAAATCTTATTCAGACTGCACTAAGGAGTGTTTTGGGCTGCATGTTTGACACCTCTGACCTAGAGCACCAGGAGAGATCAGTCACATAACCAATGTATGTTAGAAGCAAAAATTTAAGCCCAGAACTGCCCAGTTTTGAGGCAGATTTATTGCCTCTCTCACATGTACATATATATATATATATATACACATATATATATATATATATATACACACATATATATATCATATCCAATAAGTTTTCAAATTCTGTTATTTTTAACTTCTGTAAAATCCTTTTTCTGTTCTAAATACATGATATTAGGATAGTCACATGATTACACCTCATTTTCAGATGAGGAAACTATGTCCCGGATTGGTAAATAACTTGCCTAAGATCATACAAGTGATAAGTAGTAGAACTGATATTCGACCCCAGGTCTTCCAGATCCAAATCCAGTGATCTTTCCACAATATCACCTTATTCCCTACCAACCCATATGGACTATTTCAATAGCCTCCTTATAGTACCTGCTCTACTCTTTGGCCTTTCTAGTGAAGTAGTGGTATTAAATCAGTCAATTTTTTTAAGGCACAAATCTGGTTGTATCACTCATCTGTTCATTTTCCAAAGCCTAAACATTTTGCTACATAGGAGACATTACCTATTCAACCCTACTTCACTGATCCAAATTACAAAAAACCAAAACAATATTATACCTATCAACTGAGTCAAAACCTGGGGCACAGTTTTCTTCAGTGTTGTTCATATTGGATGGGTTCTCCACCTCTAATCCTTCTCAAAAATTGGATTTGTAGGACTTCCAATGCCCCATAGAAACCTATTGTTCCTGAAGACAGTTATTTGGTCCTGAGTTCTAACACTTAAATTACCACTACTTATTTGACAGCCCAAAGTGGGTATCCTGTAGGCATCTTTTTTTCAAAAATCCTTACCTTTTACCATCACCCATAATTGTTCAGCCTCCAAGATCCAGAACTCTATTATTCTTTTATGTGATTACTACTTTCTATCACATTCTCTTTGTCTCTATCCCCTTCTTTCCTCCTTCCTTTCTCTTCCTTCCTCCTTTCCCTCTACTCCTTTCCCTCCTTCCCAGCCTCTCTCTTCCTTTCTCTCTTTCTCCCTCTCACTGATCCTATTTCTCATCCTTTGGATATTCCATACATTGCTCTTTGTCCATCACCTCTGCTTTGGTTTTAGTTTCCTTCCTTCCCAAACTTGACCCTATAATACACCACAACTATACACTCTCTACACTTGATTTTTTTGCTCTTTACCCTTTACTTCCTAATGTCTTGTGAGATCCAACTATCTCTATAGTTTTCTCTGTTTCTTTTCCTGTGCTGGTGGAGGAAGCTACTCATCCATGCTGACTCAGTCTGCTGTGAATTTGTGTTATCTAATTGGTACATGATTCCATCTTACTCTCCTTCCGGACCCTCAGAGATTGAAATATACATGTTTATGTCCTCTCAAACTACCAGACCAACCAGTTCATCAATTTTCCTCAATTCTCATAATCTTTATTTTTGCTTCACTTTAGCCATGTTCAAAAGTCCAAGGTGTAATGAAAAGAAAGTTGGCTTTGCAGTCTATAAATTTCCACCTCTGCCATATACTATGTGAATGAGGCAAGTCACTTAATATCTCGTTGTCCCAGGCAACTCTTAAAAGTCTATAAATGGGGGCAGCTGGGTAGCTCTGTGGATTGAGAGCCAGGCCTAGAGACGGGAGGTCCTGGGTTTAAATCTGGCCTCAGACACTTCCCAGCTGTGTGACCCTGGGCAAGTCACTTGACCCCCATTGCCTACCCTTACCACTCTTCCACCTATAAGTCAATACACAGAAGTTAAGGATTTTAAAAAAAGTCTATAAATAACGCAGAAAACCAAGTCAGTAAGAATGTATTAAATGTGTACTGTATGCAGGGAACTGTGCTAAGGATCAGAGATTCAAAGAAAGGCAAAAACAATTCCTGAAGGTGCCAATCTGCATTAGTAGGTGTTCCTCAACGGAAGTTTCTCAATGAGATGAAATCACAGATCTGTTGTTGTTTTCCCTGCCCAATTTCTATTGCACTCTCTGCGAGTTATCCCTTCCTATTGCCTCGACTAAAGAAAGTTCATCCATTACCAGTTGCTCCTCTCCTCCTTATTCCCAATGAAATACATAGCTAGATGGTACAGTGGGTAGAGTTCTTGGACTGGAGTCAGGAAGACTCAAGTTCAAATTTACCCTTATAAACTTCCTAACTATGTGATGGGGGGCAAGTTTCTTAACCTTAATCTACCTCAGTTTTCTCAACCACAAAAAATAAGGATAACAATAGCACCAAACTCATAGAATTGGCATGAGGATCAAATGAGATAATATTTGTAAAGGATTTAACACAGTACCTAGCACATAATACATGCTTAATAAATGCTCTTTCTCTTTCTTCCTAAGCCCCTTGACATCATTCTCTCCTTATCGGCTCCATTTCCTTATGCTCCTTTGCAAAGCCAGTTCCTGCATTTATGTCTCTGCTCCCTTACTTTTTTTGTTCGTTTCCTCTAGGAGCTTTTCTCCTAATCTTCCAATCTGTAATAATCTACTAGATCCTTTTCTGTGGCCCACAGACTTTTCCTAGTCAACTAGCCTTAAAAGGAGGGGAACAGGTGGAAACTTCTCTCCTCCCTTCTTACTATAGAATGCCATCTCTCTTCTCTTTTACAATAAAACTTTGAGAAAAAAATTTTATATTTTTTAACTCTACATCCTTACTCCTTTAACCACTACTTAGCTCCTTGCATTATGACTTTTGACCCTATCAAATAATCTCTTGTTAAATCTGACAATGTTTCTCAACTACGATCCTTTTTTATACCTCTATTTTTTTACATAATTAGACAACCCTCCTCCCGAATACTCTCTCCTCCATCAGCTCCTGTGACATTGATATTTTTGTCATTCTCATACCTATCTTAACTCTTCATCTCAGTTTTCTTTTCTGGATCATCACCTATTCCCTGCCCCTTATATATAAGTGACTGTCGAGGCTCTGTTCTAGGTCTTTTCAATTTTGGTCTCCTCAATTAGCCTATCTAGACACATCTGTTTATCTATACATCTCCCCCAAATCTATGTATTTAGGCTTACTCTCTCTCCTGACTTCCAGTATAACATCTCCAACTCTTGGCTAGTCCTACAGCATTACTAATGCCTGACTGTCTTGCCAGAACCTCGGATCCAGCATATCTACAGAATCAATTCATCACCTTTGCTTTTAAACCTACCTTTCTTCAAATTTCCTTATTTCTGTTGAAGGAGTACCATTGTCCTTTCAGGGAATCATCTCCATCTCTTCTTTCTCACTCACCACTCTGCTCCCCCACCCCATATCCATTCTATTGATGTACCAACGTATCTTTTATGTTGTCCTCTTATCTCAACTTACACTGCTACCACCTTAGAAAATAATAAATAATTAATAGCTAGTGTTTATATAGTGCCTGTGCGTCACTGTTAAGTGCTTTATAAGTATTATCTCATTTGATATTTACAACAGCTCTAGAATATAGGTGCTATTATTTTATATTATATAGTTATACTATTATAATATACTTATAATTAGTATATATACATATATAATTATTATATATAGTTATAATTATATTTTATAACTCAGGAAAGTGAGATAAATAAGTTAAGTAACTTACCCACAATCACACAACTAGTAAGAATCTGAGGCAGGACTTAAACTTAGGACTTCTTGACTTAGGGTCCAATGCTCCATCTACTGTACCACCTAGATATCCTAGTTAAAGATCTCATCATCCCTCCTCTGGATCTATGTTTCTCAAAGTCTGGTCTGGGGAACCATGGGGAATCCACAAGACCGTTTCAGAGAGTCCATCAAGTCCAGACATTTTTTCCTGTCTCTGCTATCTCCAATCCATCTTCCATACAACTGTCAGATGGATGCTCTTCTGTTCAAGAATCATCAGTGTGGTTCTTTGTCACAATATGTCTTCAGCTTACCTTTCCAGAATTGTTTCCTATTACCCCCTTTCTCTAACAACTTCTTCCTAAACTTTCTCTCCCTTTAGAAACCTGGAGAGATGTTGAAATTGAACATTTTCTCTTTTGAAGTTGGAAAGAGAGAAGCTCAAACTTTCCCCAACTCTGCCCCATCCTTTCATAGGCATGGGTCCTTGAGTAATCCCATCTTCATCAATGAGGAGAAAGTCCCATACAAATGGCTCTTTAAACCAAGAGTTACATTATTTTATTTTTTCATGGCACCTTGGTGGTGGTGGTATTACTAGATAGAATCTGGTATTTAGAATAGGAAAAAGTTGAGTTCAAATCCTGCCTCAGCTGTATGACCTTGGGTGACTTAGCCATTTTGTGTCTTAGTTATCTAATCTTTAAAATGGGGATAAAAATAGTATCTCTATCACAGGACTATTGTTAGTGTCAAATGAGTTATATATATATATATATATATATATATACATATATATGTATATAAGTATCTGAGGTTGGATTTGACTTTGGGTCTTTCTGACTTCAGGTCTAGGACTCTATCCATTGTATCACTTACTTGCCTTGACCTAGTTTGGCTAAATCACTTAAACCTGTCTGGGCACTCTAATCCTCATCTGGAAAATGAGGAGGCTGGACTTTAAAATCCTTTATATCCTCCCTCAGCATCCACTTCCTCATCCATAAAAGAGGGATAGTCATCACACCTCACAGGGTTGTTGTGAAAATCAAATGAGGTAATATGTGTAAAATGTTTTGTGAACTTAAAAAATCTATATAAATGCTAGCTGTTATTATCATGACATACAAATCCTGTTTCAAACCTTGGACTTTTCAAATAGTTACTTGCCAAGGAGAAACAAAATTGCTTCTGCTGGGTAAATAAAAAATCCTGATTTCATTGAATTTTGCTCGTGAATTCATAGGATGATAGGATCATAGATTTCAACCTTGGAAGGCACCTTGGAAGTCATCTAATCCAACCCCATCATTTAATAGATAAGAAAACTGGAGCCCAGGAAAGTTAGTGACTAAAGTCATAATGAGTAAGTAGCAAAGGAATTTAAACCCAAGTCCTTCACTTCATATCCTCCATGAAGGGCAGACTAGTCATAACAAAATCAGACATCTGAATAAAGGGAAAATTGTATTCTGCTCTCAAAACACCTTCCATGATGCAGAAGAAAGAGTACTAGATTTATAGTCAAATAACCTGAATTTAAATCGTGACTGCTTCTTACTACTTTTGTGATCTCTTGGCCAAGTTACTCAAACCAATCTAGATACCAAAATCTTAAATGGGTAGAAGAAAGGAGTTAGACTAGTCTATTTAGATCTTTTAAATCTCTTTGAGATCTGTATTCCTATATAGCTGTAATAACCTTTAATTGAGAATTCAAGATAATACAAGACACTTTTTAATATTCTTAGCTTAACTATTTTTCTCTCAAATGTATATGCATGTTTCAGCATTTGCCAGTGATCAGAATTTCCTAACCTTTTATTATTCATTGCTTCTGATTTAGAGTTAGTAAAATTTTGGTTACAAAATTTCTGGGAGAAGGGGACTGGATTTCTTAGAACTCTTGGTTTTATGAAAACTATCTAGGCTAGTGTCCTATGTTCATATCATCTCAATTACTGATGGAAAGATTTATAGAATTGCCTTTCCATTTGACTTGCTAGAGATTTACATCAGAAAAGATTTTTTTAAATCTACAAAATATCCACTTGAACTGTTTGTGCCCACTTATCTGGAGAAATATTTGTACTTTTCTTCTCATTGTGATCTCTCTACTACTTTCCTCACCATTTGTTTTTCTTATCCTTTCTGTAGGGTAGCTAAGTGGGCCAGTGATAAAGTGTCAAGCCTGGAGTCAGGAAGACTCATCTTCCTGAGCTCAAATCCAGCTTCAGACATGTACTAGCCGTGGGCAAGTCTCTTAACCTGTTGGACCCAGTTTCCTCATCTATAAAATTAGCTGGAGAAGGAAATAGCAAACTGCTCTAGTATCTTTGCCAATAAAACTCCAAATAGGATCAGCAAGAATCTAATTGAACAACAACACTCACTTTTGCACTTAGAATCCTAGAATCTCATTGGTTAGTTAAACCAACCACAACTGAGGTATGAATCTCTCATAAGACAACTGACAAATGGTTCTATAACCCCTGCTTGAAATCTTCCAGTGATGAGGAACTCACTACTCTACTAAGGCAGACCATTCCAGTTTTAAAAGTTATAAAATTTATCTATATCAAGTTGAAATGTTTCTCTGCAAATTCTGTCCAATGGTTCTAATTCTGCCCTTTGGAATTAGTCCTACTTTGATTTGACAGTTTTTCTTATTAAAGTTATTTTATTGAAGACAACTAGCATGCCTTCTCGCTCCAGGTTAAATATCTTCAGCTATTTCCCTGGTGCTTCATCTGGCTTGCTTTCCAGTCTCCTCATTTTAGATCTTTTGATATGAGACAGTGAAATACTAAGTAGCTATTTGATTGTTTATCAAATTCTACTTAACCCTTTTATTGTCTTCTCAGGACAGTATGTGTCATCAACTCTCTTGACAGTCTGATAAAGCATATGGATCCCTTTTCAGGAAAATGTTTTTAAATACATAAAATAAAAACATAGGACTACAAAGAAAATCAATTATAATGAAATATGATTATGAAAATATATTTTTTAAAATAAATGTACAGACCTCTAACGTAGGATGTTCTGCATCTTGGTCTAACTCAGTTTTCAAATGCTTCAATGATTGACTAGTCCAATGTAGGATATCTGGACATCTTAAAATGGTAGGATATCTTTTGGGAGGGTAAGGGAGTCCTTGAATGTTTTCTAAGTCAGTTGTTACAGCTTGAAGAGACACCTTCACAGAGAAAACTGTCAACCCCCTTTGACTTAGAGCATCACCCCTAGGCTTTAAGGCAAGGGGGATAGGGAGGATGAGAAGGTAGTGGAAAGAAAGAAAGAGAGACAGAGATAAAGGAGGTCCATTTGGTGACTGGAGGGGGAGGAGTAAAAGAGAAAGGAATACAACAGAGGCCACCAGAAACTGCCTATGGAGTCTTCTCTGATGTGCCTATGGAAACAAACAAGCTGTGGGAGCTTATTTAGCTAGCTCCCCAGGGACTCTGGAGTCTTGGCCCAAGTTTCACCTATACAACCATTTCCAAGAAACTGGCTGACAGATTGGGGACTCAGGACCTCTTTTGGACTCAATATTTTGAGCAAATTTCCTTCTCTGTGTTTCAGTCAGTTTCTGGTCCCAAGAATCTAAACACTGAGTATATTTTCTCTATCGGCATCTAGCTCCACAATGCACAATTCCACCACACACACACACACACACACACACACACACACACACACACACACACACACACACACACACAAAGTCTCTCTGTCTATCTCTCTGTCTCTGTCTCTGTCTCCCTCTCCGTCTCTGTCTCTATCTCTCTCTGTCTCTCTCTGTCTAGCTTTCTGTCTCTCTCTGTCTCTGTCTCTGTCTCTCTCTGTCTCCCTCCCCCCCCCCACCTCTCTCTTTCTCTCTCTATCTCTCACTCTCTCATTCCCTCTCTCCTCTAAAGCTCTTGCTTTGTAGAAAACTGCCAGGTTGTCTTGGGGTTTCTCTTCAGTCCACAAAAGTGTGTGATAAAGACACAGGGGAGAAGGATGAGGCAGACAGAGCAGAATAACCCACCAGATTCCTTGTTTTGGGGGGCAAAGAGACAAATTAGACCATTCCTGGCTGAAACAACAGAAGTGTTTCCAGCTGCTAAACAGCTGGAGGGGGGGAGTCTGCTTTCCCACACTGCAGTGAAAAGAACTTTAATCAGTGTTTTGCTCTTTGTCAATCCAGTCAGTTGAGGTGTGGAGAAGAGCAGATGTGGCTTTTGTTGGCAGATCTCTCTTTTCATTTGACCCCTCTTATCTCCCCTCCTCAATCTTCCCCAAATCTCAGTCTGCAGCCAGCCAAGTTAGAGAATCTCCTGTGCACCTGTGTAAATGCCTTTACAGTGGGGTCAGGGAAGGGTTAGAGTTAACAGCAGAAATAGTGATTCGGATTTCCAATGCAAATTGCAGATTAGATAATGGTGGTAAGTGGGAAGAGTAGGGGGTGCTTAACTTAATGGTTTTTGTTTCAAAGGATTCAGTTCACTGGTGACTTCCACAGGAGATCTTCAAGGAAGTGTGCATGATCACTTTTTAAGAATGTTGCAGTGGGAATTTTGGTTTACAAAAGGGTTAGACTAGATGGCCTCTGAAATCCTTTCCAATTTGGGGCCTTGATGATTTGGGGTAATTTGGGCTAAGTAGATAGAGAACTGAGTCTAAAGTCAGAAAGACCATTAAAAATTGAGCCTCTAATACTTGATAGCTGTATGACCCTGGGCAAGTCACTTAACTTCTGTTTACCTCAGTTTCTCAACTGCAAAATGGGGATAATAACAGTACCTACCTCACAGGGTTGTTGTGGGCATCAAATGATATATTTTTAGCACTTAGCACAATGCTAAATTACATATATAATATGTATTTTAAATATTTATTTTATATTTTTAATTTTTATTTATATATATTATATATAAACACTTTTTATTTATATCTCTCTATATAATATATACAGAATAATGTATATAATACATATATAATATATAATAAATAGATATAATTTAATGCTGTGCTAAGTGTTTTATAAATATTATATCATTAAATATATACATAATATATTTATATATATATCATAAATATATAATATACTTATCTTCTTCTCTTCCCTTCTCTTCTCCCACCTTATCTTCCCATTCCCCAATGAAGCAGGTCATAGAAGTGGGAAAACTAAATTCTCAAAGTGCAGATGAGAAATCTAAGTGTCTCTTCTCCACCTCCTGTTACATGCACCAATCCTTAGAGAATCTTGTCTTCATCTGGACAGTAGAACATAATACCAAATATCGGCTCAATATTTAGGGTCATTGTTCTCTATATTTTCCTTAGAAGTGACTCAGAAATACCTATTGTGATTGAACACCCATTAAATGAACATTCAGTTTTGCTCAAGGAAGAGTTTTCAAGTACATGGCACAGTAGCCAGCTGGTCTCTAAGCTACGAAAACCTGCATTCCAGACCTGCCTGTAGAATCCAGGAAAAGTCATTTACCTCACTTTGTGCTCTAGTCAACTCCCCAAAACCATAAATTGTGTACATAGATAGTATCAGCTGCCTGGGTGGTGAGAGTTTATTTGCTGGTAGTTTTCTATATTACCCAAGTCTTGGGGTTCATTTTTTTCTCTCCTTATAGACAATCAAGGGAAATTTCTAGCTAAGTACAAACATAAATGTACTAGTTGTTTGCTATTGTTTAGTCATTTTCCAGTTGTGTATGGCTTTTCATGAAGCTATTTGGAGTTTCCTTGGCAGTTACTGGAGTGGTTTGCCATTTTCTTCTCCAGCTCATTTTACAGGTGATGAAACTGAGTCAAATAAGGTTAAGTGATCTGTCCATTGTCTGAAGCCAGATTTGAACTCAGAAAGATGAATCTTTCTGATTCCAAGCCTAGCGCTCTATCCACTGTGCCACCTACATATAAGAGGTAGCTATTTGTTCACAGAAACATTTATTAAGCACCTACTATGTCCTAGGTATTATGCCAAGATTTAATTTGATCCTTATTGACAACCCTGTAAAGTAGGCACTGTTGTGATTCTCAATTTATAGTTGAGGAAACTGAGGCAAACAGAAGTTATGCAGCAACTAGCTTTGTGACCCTGGGTAAGTCTCTTAACTCTGTTTGCCTCGGTTTCCTCATCTGCAAAATGAACTGGAGAAGGAAATGACAAATTTCTCCTGAATCTGCCAAGAAAACCCTAAATGGAATCACAGAGAGTTGAACATGACTGAAATGCCTGAACAAAAACCTCTTTTCATAGATAAGGAAACATGTTTCTGGAAAAGAACTTTCTGGATCCTTCAGTAACAACATTAATTAACAGTTAACATAAATAATTTAATTAATTTAACATAATTAACCATTTAAATAACAGGTAATACTGCTCATGCTCATTTAAGTCCTAACCTTCTTAATAAGAAATTTTCTCCTAGATGGAACATTTCACTCATACTGATCCATCCTCCATAGTAATGGAGTTGGAAATAGCAGTCAAATATCAGAATTGCAAACAGTTTGAGCATAAGAAAGAGAAGCAAATAAGTATGACTGTAAATGAAAGCCAAGTGGGGGTATGGGGGAGTTACTGTGGAAGGGAGTATTGGTTCAACATTTTTGCCAACCGTGTGGGAAGGTAATCATGACTGAAAAACGTTACTCACCAAACTGTTCCTCAATTTCCAAATAGGAAGATGGATTGTCTATGAGGATAAAAAATGTGCTTCTGGCATCTGTTTTGTGACACAATTCCGAACGGAGGACAAAGCACTCTGAGCTTGCCTTGGAGTCATTCATTCCTGAAAGTGGGGAGGGGAGGAGAAAATGTTTTCTCCTTTCTGTGTGGTTCCCCGTTGTGCAGTCATATTGAAGTGTTATTGTTTTGTTTCTCTTTGTGATTTTGTCTGGGAGAGGTAGGAGTATGTACAAATATCTTTATAAATAGAATTAATTCCCCCTCCCCCCCACTGAGGGAATTGCTTAGTGTTTGGTGATGGTGGTGATGGAAAGACTCAAACCTCTGACAACCACAATAGACACCCAGTTACCACAGGTTCAAATCCGGCAAGGTGACTCAGATGGTCTGAGTAAAGCTTTGTTTGAGCACACTTGCAAGACCCTGGACACAGCAGATGTGGCATCTGCTTTACTTAGGCTGTGTTAGTTTCTCTCTTAAGGAATCAGGGAGGCCATTTTAAGGGTTTTATTCATCTAAGGGATTGAACTTTAAATCAGTCAGTTACTAAGCTTTAATTTAATACCTACTATGTATTAAGTCCTGGGGATACAATGAAAGTCAAAAAACAGTCCTTAAGAGCAAGAACCTCACAGTCTATTGAAATAACATGAATATATATATATATGTGTGTGTGTGTGTGTGTGTGTATGTGTATAATATATATATATATAATACACACATATATATGTGTGCGTATAAAGATACATGTTTATCTTCATATACACAGACATATATATGATATATCAAAGATCATCAATAGAAGAAAGGCACCCATAGCATTAAAGGGGATCAGGAAGTCATCGATTTGTCTTGACACCTGAGGCATAAAAATTCCAAGCTCTAGGGGAGGAGTCTATGCTCCCAGATTTAGGGGAATTCCTGTTGTTGTTTAGTTGCATTTTTTATGATCCCATTTGGGCTTTTCTTGGCAAATATACTGGAGTCGTTTACCATTTCCTTCTCCAGCACATTTGAGAAATTTGTAACCTGAGGCAAAGGGCAGTTAGGTGGTACAGTGGATAGCTCCCTTATCTTGGAAGACTCATCTTCCTGAGTTCAAATCTGGTCTCCAATATTTCCTTGCTGTGTGACCCAAGGCAAGTCACTAAACAGAGTTTACCTCTGTTTCCTTATCTGAATAATGAGCTGAAGAAGGAAATGACAAATCACTCTTTTATCTTTGCCAAGAAAACCCCAAATGGGATCATAGAGATTTGAACACAACAGCACCCAAGAAACAGATAATAAGAGAAAACATACCTGCCTTTGATGAATTTATGTTTCCAAGTCAATCTAAACTACTCAAAAAACTGGCAGAAGTGATCTCAGAGCCCTTGTCTGTGATCTTTGAAAGACCGTGGAGAATGAGTGAGAAATTTCAAGATTAAAGAAAGGCGGATGTCTTAAATTTCAATAAAGGAGTTTGCAAGCCACAGGACAGTGAGCATAATTTCAATATCTGGCTAAATTATAGAATATATTACAACATGGATGGTTAGTGAACTTCTAGAAAAGGAAGTTGTGAACTTAAAGAGCCAACATGGCTTGCTTAAGACCATGGGATATCAGCTTAAAAATATTTCTTTTTTTGACAGTTACTGGAAATTCTGTAAATTCAATTGTTCTCATTTTAACAAAGCATCTGACAAAGTCTCTCAAGATCTTCTTATGGAAAAGATGGAAAGATTTTAGATAGATGATAGTGCAGATTTTGAACGGGATAAATGGCCATAACCAAAGAATGATCTAAAGTTAATTTAGAAAAAAGGTCTCCATATATCCATAAAAGCACAATAAAAATGATGAAGGGTCTTGAGATCATGTTCTATTAGGAAGAGATGAAGGACCTGGTCATATTAGTGTAAGCTGCTTTCCATTTAAGATATCCGGCCCCCCCCCACCATGTGAAGCAATTTGTTGTTGAGTTGTTGCTTTGACAATTCATCACCTCCTGCCTTAAATCCCCAACTGACAACAGCAAGGAATGTTATAGCCAAGTTCAAGAACTCCCAGACCAAGGAAAAGATACTACAAGCTGCTAAAAAGAAACAATTTAGATATCATGGAGCCACAGTCAGGATCACACAGGGCCTGGCTGCATCCACACTAAAGGACCAGAAGGCATGGAATATGATATTCCAGAAAGCAAGGGAACTGGGTCTACAACCAAGAATCAAATACCCAGCAAAGTTGACTATATTCTTGCAGGGGAAAGTATGGACATTTAGTAAAATAGATTTCCAAGCATTCCTGAAGAAAAGACCAGACTTAAACAGAAAATGTGATGCCCAAATACAGAACTCAAGAGAGTCACCAAAAGGTAATTAAGAAAGAAAAAGAAATTAATGTGCCCAATATGTTCAAATGATTTGCATTCCCATATGAAAAGATGATATTGGCAATTCTTAAAAATTGTTATCTTCGAATTCTGAGGGATTTATAGAAAAGAATGCTACCCACATTCAGAGGAAGAATTGCAGGAGTGGAAATACAGAAGAAAAACAACTGCTTGAACACATGGGTTGAGGCAGACATGATTGGGGATGTAGACTCGAAACTACCACACCAATGCAACTATCAACAGCTTGGAAAAAGGTCTTGATCGATGACACATGTTAAAACCAGTGGAAATGCGTGTTGGCTATGAGAGGGTGGAAGAGGTTGGGGGGGTGAAAGGGGGAAGTAAGAATATGAATCATGTAACCATGGATAACTTTTTTAAAAAATAAAAATTATTTTTAAAAATTGTTACCTTCGGAGTAGCTAGAAGAAGTAGTCTACTTAAAGGGTACAGAGGTAAACTGTATAGGACAATATGTAAAAAAAATTCTTGCCTTTCTTTTAGATATGACTTCCTGTGTTATCATTTCTTTTACTTTCCTGGTAAGCATTGGGCCATGTTTAAAATCAAAAAGTATCATTATTATGAGTGGATGGTTTTGTGTAAAGGGAAAAAAACTGTGGAGACTCAAGAGCTAAAGTAATTAGTAAAGAATATATTCCTCCCATAACAAGTTACTTGTAGAACCATGAGAGAGTTTAAGGGTAGTGGTGGTGATCCTTTTCTGGAAATTTAAACCTATCAGTATGAAAGTATATTTGAGTGATGAATCAGACCAAGAGTGAGTAGAAGTCCAGAAACCCTTGTGTGAGAGGGATGGGCAGCTACTCTATGAATGTTTTATATTAATCTGGAGATGAAAAGAAATAGAGGGACACAATAGGCACTTTTCAAATATCAAGAAGGGCTGTCACATGGAATGAGGACCTGGAATTAGGCCTTATTTATTTTACTGTAGAGAGGGCTTAGATAAAAACAGTAGGTAGCAATGGAAAGGAAATGAACATGGGCTTGATGGTAAGAAAAACTTCCTAACAGTTAGAGACATCAAAAAATAACAAATAAGCTACCTGAGGAGGGAGTGTGTTTCCCTTCACTGGAGGTCCCAAAACAAAGATTACATGACCACATACTGGAAATGTCACAGAGTATATTCTTATTCAAATATATCTTGGACTAGATAATGCTAACAAAGGCATTCGGCATTTCTGTGAGGGAAGAAAAAAAAAAACATCTCTTGGTCAAATACCAAGACAGTAAGAATCTAAGTAATGGAAACTTTCACTTGTGTGTCTTGTCCTGTTCCCTTTCAACAGTTAGAAGCTGATCTTGGATTAATCTCCCAAACTCTCTGTGTGATCAAGAGCCAATCATTAAATCTTTTGAATTTGATTTTTTTTGAAATTCTGAACAATTTCTACATATAGAAGGAATAACAGAAAAATGAATTATATATAAAATGGCAAATCTCTTAAGCATAGCTTGATTTTTTCTTTTTTGTATATAATAAATTTGACAATTTCAGAGCTTTTTCTTTTTCTCTGTTACTTCTCACTTCCCTTCTGATAATATTTCTGTATTTTTTTTAAACCCTTAATTTCTGTGTATTGGCTCCTTGGTGGAAGAGTGGTAAGGGTGGGCAATGGGAGTCAAGTGACTTGCCCAGGGTCACACAGCTGGGAAGTGTCTGAGGCTGGATTTGAACCTAGAACTTCCCATCTCTAGGCCTGACTCTCAATCCACTGAGCTACCCAGGTGCCCCTATTTCTGTATTTTTTAAATGAGCTATTGACATTCTCTTTCTTTACATTTTCTTCTTAAATTTTTTTTAGCTACTCTATCATTTAGACTTCTCCCTTATAACTTGCCTCTCTCTATGTTATTCCCCATACAAAAAGTTTAGAAACAAAAAACAAAAATATGTAGCAAAAGTACATCACCAAAACAAATTCCCACACTGGCCACGTCCAAAAATGCATGTCTTATTCTGTTTTGTGAGTCCATCCATCATTTCTCTGAGAGAAGATGGGTAGCACACTACATCACCAATCCTCTAGAATTATGGATCTTTATTAACAAATAGTTGATCATTACATTAATGAGTTCTTAAAACCTTTTTTCTTTGAGATGTTGTTGTATAAATTGTTTAGTGCCTTATTCACTATAATTCTTATTAGTTTTTGTGTGCCTTTCTAGTATTTTCTCTGAAATCCTCCCATTTGTCATTTCTTATAGTGCACTAACAATATCTTATTATATTCATATAACATGCAATTTATTCTTCCATTCCTAACTGGTGATTATGCCCCTGTCTTCCAGTTCTTTATAATTATAATAGCTGCTAAAAACATTCTTTATATGTTTTATTCCCTTTCCTCTCCAATATCTTTGGATTGTAGGCTGTAGTGATATCACACTGCCAAAGAGTATACACAGTTTGGGGGTTTAGTTACAAATTGCTTCCTGCAGTGGTTAGATCAATTCACAGCTCCATCAAAAGCAATGTATCAGTGTTTCTCTTTTCTTGGAGCACTTTCAACTATTGCCATTTTCCTTTGTTATTATCTTTGCCAATATGATAGGTATGAAGTAAAAAAATCAGAGTTATTTTATCATGCATTTTCTGATTATTAACAATTGGGTGTATTTCTTGATATGATTGCTGATAGCATGTTTCTCTTACTTTGGCAATTGCCTGTTCATTTCCTGTGACTATTTTTCTATTGGGACATGACTCTTGTTCCTATATATTTAAATTAGTTCCTTATCTGTTTTGGATGTCAGATTTCTTTCAGAGAAATGGACTACAAAGTTGTTATTTTTCCCCCCATTGCCAGTTTCACTTCAAATTATAACAAAATTTTGTTTTTGTTTATATGAAAAACTTTAGTTTCATGGAATCAGATTTTCCCTTTTATCTTTTGCAGTCCTCTCTATCATTAGTTTGGCCATAAATCCTTTCCCTATTCATAGTCATGAATGACATTTCCTTCCTGAATCAGTCAGTTTGTCTTTGATGTAGCATTTAATGTCTAAGGTCTAGAGTTATATATCCATTTGGATCTTGTCTTAGTTTATGGTATGAGTATTGGCTAAAATCTAATTTCTACCAGGACCCTTTGCAGTTGTTGTTTTTTTTTTTTTAGCAGCTATTGTTAAATGGTAAATTCCTAGCTCAGTAGTTGAGGTCTTTTGATTTATAGAGCTATATGCTACAATGTTCAATTGTTTCTACATATGTATTAGCTGTGCTGTTTTTTAAACTAGGCCCAGATAGTTTTGATGAATAATCTGGTAGTTGTTTTGTAGTCTGGTAATGCTAGATCTCTTTCCTTTACATTTTCCCCATTATTTTTTGTATAATTATTGATTTTTTGTTACTGTTGTTAACAGATGAATGTTTTCATATATTTTTATTTCTATAAAGAAATCCTTTAGTGATTTAGTATAGCATTTAATAATTTGACTAATTTATATTATATTGACCACAAGCAATTACTCTCTAAAATTATTTAAAGACTATCCTTATTTTGGTACAGAGTGTTTTGAAATTATATTTGTACAGTTACTATGTGTAAGAGAACTGCCAAATATTTTATATTTTAATGTTACAAAAGTCACCGCAAATATTTTATTTTAATTTGTTGCATCAATATTCATTAAGAATATCAGTCTATGGTTTTTGTTCTCAGTTTTGTCTCTAGTTTAGTTATCAAGACCATATTTGTATCATAGAAGGAATTTGATAGAATCTTTTTTCCTTTTTTCAAAATGCTTATGTAATATTTGAAATAATTATTTGAATGTTTGATAGAATTCACTCATAAATTATTCTCTTCCTGGAGTTGTTTTTATCCTTCTTTGGGAGTTCATTATGGCTTATTCAATTTCTTTTTCTGAGATTTGGTGATTTAAATTCTCTATTCCATTGCCCCAGATATATTGTACTTTTAAATGTAGTCCTCTGTTTCATTTAATTAATTTTGTTGTCATAAAGTTAGGCAAAATAGTTTCTAATAATTCCTTTTTAATTTTTCATAAAGTTTCCTTTTTTTCCTTTTTCTTTCTGTTCTGAAATTTTGGTTTTCCTTGTTCTTTAAATTGCAAATGGCTTATTTGTTTATTCTCCCTACAATTTGAGGAAATAGGTCAGCATCAAAGTAACAAAAGCAAAATTAATCACAGGGAAGTATGCTGACCTGCAAGAGAAAAAGAATAAAAGTCAATACAAAACAAATAAATAAAGGAACACATAAATCTAATAATAATTTTAAATTCTAAACAAATAATACAATAAAATGAGGACAGCAGAATTGGATAAAGGAACAAAACTCCACAATTTTCTTTACACAAGAAATATATATATAAAAATAAGTTGAGTACAGAATAAAAAGCAGATACTGAAAAACATTTCATATACTCCAGGTGATTTGAAAAGATAAGAATTATCAATAACATATCAGAAAAAAACTAAAAATTAAAATGAACAATGTCAACAGATATATGGGGAAAATTTTGTCTTGAAGGTACAATAGATAATGAAAAATATGCTAAACATAGAAAAATATACTAAACATATAAAACCAATTGTATAGGCTCTAAATTCATAAAAAAGTTAAATGAATTGAAGAAATAATATAGTAATATAAGAAGTATGGACTTATTTAATAGAGCTGAATGAATCCAAAAGAAGATAAAAAAAATATAGAACTGAACAAACCATTGGAAATTATATATAAAAGATGTCACTTTTCAAATGGAACATTAAAATATACATATTTCTCAGTACCTCTTGATATAGTTTTTTAAAATCCTTACTTTCTATCTTAGAATCAATTCTGTATATTGGTTCCAAGGCAGAAGAGTGGTAAGAGTTGAGCAATGGGGGTTAAGTAACTTGCCCAAGGTCACACAGTAACTGAGGCCAGGTTTAAATCCAGAACCTCCTTTCTCTAGACCTGGCTCTCAATCACTGAGCCACTTAGCTGCCCCTGGCTCAATATTTTTACAGAAATAGGCCACGTGATAAAATATAGGGAAATTATATGTACATTTTTTAAAAAACAGACTAAATACATCCTTTACAAAAAGATGAATAAAAATGATAATGAATATAAGAACACAAGCCAAAACACTTAATGGTTCCTTTAGTAGTGAGCATGCCAAAAAAATTATAGAAATAAATAACTGTGAAAGAGCACAATAATGCTGAGGTAACATGCCAGAATCTTGGGAATAGAGCTAAAATAGTCCTCAAAGGAAAAATTATATTTCTGAAAGTTTTTTTTTTATTAAAAAATGAGTTCCATAATGTTAGCAGTATTCCTCACTTCAAGATCAGTTTTCTGCCCTTATGCTACGCTGCTTTTCCTGTGAAAACATTCATTAGGAAAATAGAAGGGGGATAATTTATGATGTATACCATTAGAAAAACTAAAAAGTCAACAAACAAACCTAAAATAAGCATAGAAGAGAATCTTGAATATGTAGGAATTGTGAATATTAGAGGAAACCTAATGGTTTTGCTTTTTAAAAGTCTAAATGATATAATTTTAACTACTTGATCAAAAGTATAAAAGAGAAGAAAATACAATTTCTAATTTATGGATTATATTTGTATTTGTTCCTTTATGGTTTTTATGCCCTTCATGAATATAGAACTTCCCTAATCCCAAAAGGTAAAATCAAGAAAGGTAAAATGGAAGAGAATTAGTGTAATTAATTCTCTGAAAGTAATTATATGTTACCAAAGTCAAGAATTTAAAGGAAATGAGTTGTTAGGTATATCAATATAAGGTATCCAATTTAAGAGAAAATGAAATCGTCTTCATCCAATCTCATAAAATGAAATTGAATAAATTATGAAGAAATTCAAAAAGAATAATAACAGATTTTCAATCAAGACAAATAAGGTTATAATACTCTAAGAAGATAATGCAAAGAAATAGAACTATAAATCAATATCTCTAGCAAATATTGATGCAAAAAATTGTTCTGGCAAAAAAGTACTAGAGTACTATATTAAAAAAAATTCTCATTGACCAAGTAAGATTTATCCCATGGATGCAAAGATAATTTAACATAGAGAAAATAGTCAACATAAAAAATCATATTAAAAAAACAAAAGTATGTGAAGAAGAAAAAGTCTTTGCAGGTATAATATTTACATATATTCTCCCCCACCAAAAAAAAAAAAGTAATTTTATAAAAGACAAAAAAACCCCATATATTTGAAACCCAAGTTAGCATTATTTAGAATGGAGAAGCCCTATAAGCTTTAGATGTAGACATAAAGTAAACATACTACTTCTCCTCTATATTATGTGCCATAGTTCTAGAAAGGTTGGTGACAGCATTAAGACAAAGTAAACAAAAAGTGTACATATTGGCAAAGGGGTAAAAAACTCCTATCTGTAGCTGGAATTACGGTTTACTTAGTTTCTTATGCTGATGCTTTGTGGTTTTCTGATAGAAATGATAACCAGCTTTATTAGAGTAGAAGTATATAAAACTAATCCACAGAAATAATTAGCATTTTTATGTATAATAAAATATATTATAATACAGAATATATTTCTATATATAATAAAATAATAGCCAATAAGACATAACGGAAGGAATGCCATTCAAAATAAATTCAAAATTTCCTAGCTAGCTAAAAAGACAATTCTCATATAAATACAATTACATAATATTCTTTAAAGAATTAATTAGCTAATTAATTGGAAAGATGTTCATTCCTCATGGTTGGGTTGAGCCAATATAATAAAAATATTTAAGTGTTAATATTATTGAAATAAGCTTGCACTTAATTCTATACCAATAAAATTACCAAAGGTTTACTTTTACTTTATAGAGCAAACAAAATAATTAACGAATTTCATTTGGATAAAAAGAAAAGAAACACTGAAAATATAATATTGGAGAGAATTGTACTTGTAGATTTGAGATTATATTATGAAGCAGTAATCATTAAAGATCATTAAAGATATTTGAGATTAGCTTTAAAAATTAAGTATATTAGTGAAACAGACTAGACAAGCAAGTATCAGAAAAATAATCCAGACCTCTTCACAAAAAGTTATTTATAAATTTAAGCAAGAAACATGTGGAAAATATTCCCAATCAATGAAATAAATGTAAATTAAAGCACCTCTAAATTTTATCCATCAAATTGTCAAAGATGAAAAAAGTTTGAAACAATGTTTCAGTGGATACAGGAAGAAAACTCATTAATATACAGCTGGTAGAATTACAAATTGGTTTACTCATTCTGGAAAGTTATTTGAAATTATGCTTAACCAAAAAAAAAAAAAAGTGGCTAAAATGTCTGTACTCTTGAAAGGACTACAACCAGGATACCCAGAGATAAACTTAAAGGGGATATCCAGAGATACCACTGGTAAGCATGCTTACCAAGAATATCAAAGACATAAAGATTTCATATATACCAGTGATTCCCAAAGTGGGCGCCACTGCCCCCTGGTGGGTGCTGCAGTGATCAATGAAGGAGGTGATGGCCACAGGTGCATTTGGGGGTAGTGAATAACTGTAAGGGGGTGGTAATAGTATATGACAGGGGGCCCTAAGTAATATTTTTTCTGGAAAGGGAGCGGTAAGCCAAAAAAATTTGGGAACCACTGATAGATATTAAAATATTCATCGTAGCACTTTTTTAATGCAAAGAACTGGAAACAAAGTAGATTTCTGTTGGTTAAATAAACTGTTAATGATTAAACAAATTGTGATACATGAATGTAATTGGATCTTTAGATTCAATTTTACACAAAAAAGAAAAAAATTTACACACACACACACATACACACAGACATGGAATTCAGAGAAAAATAAGAAAATTCACATGAAGTGATATCAGGAATATAGCAGAACCAACACCACCAATATACATTGATACAATATATCAGTTTATACAATAATGTAAGTGGAAAAAATAGTAGGATGAAACTTAAATTTGTATACTACCTAAGCTTGATTTGGGAAAATTGAAAGTGTGTTTCTCTAATTTTATTGCAGTGGTGGCGGCTTTGGGTATGGAATATTGTTTATGCTGTCAGGCACAGTTGATGCATTGTTTGGTTTTGGTGAACCATCATTCTCTTTTTCCTTTAGAATCTTTGTTATAGGGGTAGTACTCTGTGTAAAGGTAGAAGGGATGTATTCAGAAATGAACGCTTTAATACATTTCAGTACAAAAGGCTTCAATAAAAAATTAAAATAAAAAGAAAGTTTCAATTGAGGCAAGATTTTTTTTTAAAAACTCTAACCTCTAAAGAAGGGGGGAAAGAGTCAGATTTATATGCTTGGGTGATTATAGCAGTGACTCACATTTCCCTGACAACCCTCCAGCCATTGGTTGGCTCTGGCATAGGAGAAGAAAAGAACATAAATCACTGCCTATTTGCCAGGTAACACCATACTGCCTGGCTCTTGTACACTGCTGGCAACCAGTGAGGACTGCTGAGATCCAGGCTTGAGTGAGACATTAGTAGTAGAATGGTGGAGGAAACTAAGTAGGAAGGAGAAGGATTCTTGATTTCACCCTTAGTTACTGGGAAACTGGACAGAGAACATTGTCTTGGGCATAATCAGCATCCTATCACATTTTCATTCTATGCTAAACCTGTAAGTTTCCAATTTTAACCCAGCACATCCAGAAGGGATATTGTCCTACAGATGATTAAAATGATTAGTTTCAAAGGATGGCTATGTGTCAAAGTGGATCATAAGAGAAGAGGAGTCTCATACAGAAGAACTGGTTATAGTAGCAGCTTGGCTGCTGGGTTGGGGCTTATATCAGAAGCTTCAGACCACCTGTATGGAAACTGAATTTAGAGGTTTGTTAGAGCCAGTTCCAACCAGCCAATTGATTGTTAAATTTTCACTGGGAGTATTTATACTTTAGAAATCAGTGAATGCTACCAACTGGGATTATTGTTTTGTTGCTTTCCAAGACTTAAAAAATGATGGAGAAAATATTAATAATGCAGATTAGACTTAGGAGTGTGCCATGGATACATTTTCTCCACTGTAGAACTGGTTGGTAAAACATTTACCAGCTCACTCCTGGTTATGACTCTATTTGAAGTGGAAGGCATAGAGAATACAGATAGTAGTCATCTCAGAAATAAGTTATATAAGGCAAGAGTTTGTTGCACGAGCAAAAACCACTACTCCTTGAAAAGCCAGACTTGCTTAAAACACTTAGTAATAAAGGTGTTGTTAAGTAAGTGCTTCCACAGGGAATGAGATTCCAGGCTATAATTACATAATGATAAACACCACCACTATCAACACCATAATAGCTATCCTTTATATAGTATTAGAAATTATGTGAAGTGCTTCACATTATTATGTATTATCTTATTTTACATGCCAATAGTGCTTCTATATTCTTCATATGTTTATTCTTACATGTAGGACAAGATATCTATTATGGTTCCTATCTATATAAATATGACTTATTAATGTAATCCTCTTAACTGTCATAGTTTTTGTCAGATATGTCAACATCTGAAATGGTAATAATGTTATTATCTCATTTGTTCTTCTCAACAACCTGATGAGATAGGTATTATGATATCAATTTTACAGATAAGGAAACTAGGACCGAGAGTTTAAGTGACTTGTCCAAGGTCATAGAAATGGAAAATGTTAGGAGGTAGTATTCAAACTGAGTTTTTTCTGACTCCAAGTCCAGAACTCGTTTTGGACACTTAAATGTTAAAATCATGAGTGTGTATTAATTCCTACCTCTTCTTATCTAAGTCTTATTTTCTTCTTTGAGTAGCTAACATTTATATAGCACTTCACAAATATTATCTTATTTGATCATCACACCAATCCTGGGAGAGAAGGGCTATTATTATCTCTATTTTAGAAAGAAGGTGACTGAGACAGTCAGAGGTTAACTGACTTGTCTAGCTAGAAAGTACCTGAGGCTGAACTTGAAATTAATTCTCCATGACTCCATATTGAGCACTACCCACTACATCACCTAGAACAGTGATGGTAAGCCTATGGCAAGGGTGTCAAAGATGGCACACAGAGTTCTCTCTGTGGGCATGTGGCCGCCACCCCCCCCCCCCAAGTTTGTTACTAGAAAGACAAAGAGACTCTGGCAGAGCTGCTCCCTTCCCACTCTGCTCTGCCTGAGGACATTTATCACTTCATCAGTCCCTCTTCCCAGCAGTCCACTGGGAGTGCTTTCTCCCTCCCCTGTATGGGGTAAAGGAGTGGGGCATACCTGGCACTCAGTGGGGGGATGGGCAAAGCATTCAGTGGGGGGTGGAGTGGGGATGGGTCCCTGTACTTCATCTCTAAAAGGTTTGCCATCACTGACCTGGAATAATGAGGGAAGAGAAAGTCTGTAGCTAATTAAAAGGCTTGTTCTGCTACCTATTTTCTATGGTTTCCCTGATCCACATCAATAGACCTTGACCTAAGGCTAGGAGGCATCTTTGTAGTTCAATGAGCATCAGCATAAAGATTCATTAGGGCCCACTTCCAAAAAAGATCCCTCATTTGTAACAAAAAAAAGTATAATTAATAAAACCAGATCAATATATTTGCCGTATTTTGATGAGGTATGCATTTTTTTACCTAAAGTGTAGGTGGAGAATCTCCCTCTGAGATAATGCTCTATCATCAGTTCTACAAAGTTGTGATTGCATTGACCAGTGTTCTGATTTCCTTAGTGATTTTTTTCTCTTAAATTAGGGTGATCACTGAGTAAAATTTATCTAATTGCTATTATTATCATGCTGGATACTATCCCAATGGTGTGCTCATTGGGTTTACCAGGTAGGAAACTTACCAGGAAGTTCCAGGAATCAAATATGAAAACCGGTTCAATTATAAAGTGATATAAAATGTTAAGAGCTGGGAGAGTACTTTAGATATCAATTGTCCAATGTCCACATTCTACAGATGAGAAAACTGAGACCAAAAAGAATTAAGTAACTTGTTCAACATTACATAGTTACTGATAGAACTGGGACACTCTTGACTCCTCATATAATTTTCTTTTACTTACATTTTGGTCTCTGAACCAAGACTCAGTGGTGAGTTGTGAATGTTCTTTTCTCTCTGTTAGTCAGATAACTCATGGTGTTACAGTTACCTCTTGGGGATGACAAGGGGCATTTTAATTTCTTCCAATCATCCTTCTTTCACATGTTATCCAGATTCCTCTCAATCTTAGTTACATTCTAGCTTATTCATGTATTGTTAGACATTTTAGTTTCTTTATTTTTAGTTTATTTTTTGTAGTGTTTATAATTGAGCACTATTAAAAATTAAGCCTAATCAGCTCAAAAAATACAATGAGATTTTTACTTTTTTGTGATTAGTATTCTATTGTTAAAGCTTTTTGAAAAAAAATGCTAGACTATCACATCATCCCTCCAATCTACCTGTAATTAGATAGGGAAAATGAGCAAACAATCCAAAAAGCACCTAACTCTAAAGAATTTTTATGGACACAAAGAGCAAGGTACAGACACAGAAGGGGACAGTGAAAGCAAAAGAAACACATGCAAAGTCCAAAAGAAAAATACAAATTGGACACAGATTCTGGAAGCACTCAAAAAAGACTTCAAAAACAAATTAAGAGAGGCAGAAGAAAAGTGGGAAAGAGAAATGAAAGTGATGCGAGAAGATGTAAGCCAATTGAAAAAGGAGGACCAAAAACTGACAGAGGAAAATCAGATCTCAAAAATCAGAATTGGCCTTCTAAAAACTAATGATTTTATGAGAAATCAAGAAATAATAAAGCAGAATCAAAGGAAGGAAAAACAGAAGAAAACATGAAATATCTTATTGATAAAACAACTGACATAGAAAATAGATCTAGGGAGATAATTTGAGAATTATTGGATTACCTGAAAGCCTTGATCAAGAAAAATCCTTGGACATCATATTACAAAAAATACTACAAAAAATTATCAAAGATAACCCAGAGATGTTCAAACAAGAAAATAAAATTGAAATTGAAAGAATTCATGGATCATCTACAGAAAGAATTCTTCAAATGACAACCTCTAGGAATATAATAGCTAAATTCAAGAGCCACCAAGCTAAGGAGAAAATTTTTCAAATAGCCAGAAAGAAACCATTCAAATGCCATGGAAATACAATAAGAATCACACAGGACTAGCAGCTTCTACATCAAAAGGCATGGAATATGATATTCAGGAAGGCAAAAGATTTGAGTTTACAACCCAGAGTCTTCTATCCAGTGAAACTGAATGTATTCTTTCAGGAGGGAAATGGACATTCAATAAGAAATAAAATTTCCAAGCATTCCTGAGGAATAAGCCAGACCTAAACAAAAAATTTGAAGTCCAAACATGAGACACAAGAGAAGCCTAAAAAAGAATGATGAATTGGAGGGATTTCTATATGAACTGGAAAGACCTCCAGCAATTGATGCAGAGCAAAAGGAGCAGAACCAGGAGAACATTGTACACAGAGACCAATACACTGTGGCACAATCGAATGTAATAGACTTTTCTAATAACAGCAAAGCAATGATCCAGGAAAATCCAGAGGAAGTTATGAGAAAGAACACTATCCACATCCAGAGAAAGAACTGTGGGAGCAGAAACAAAGAAGAAAACATATGATCAATCATGTAGTTTGATGGGGATATCATTAGGGTTTTGTTATTAAAAGATCACTCTATTGCAAATATGAATAATATATAAGTAGGTTTTTGAACAATGATACATGTATAACCCAGTGGAATTGCTTGTCAGCTCTGGGAGAAGGGAGGGAAGAGGGTTGGGAAAAATCATGAATCATGTAACCATGGGAAATATTCTAAATAAAAAAAAATTATGATGCATTTTTTAGGTTTTATCACAGCAAATATATTCCAAAGTATACCTAAAGCACCTCATCATAGGCATGATTCACATTGAATTGATTGTGATGAGCTAAAACATCCAAATCTCAACATATGATATTCGTGATCATAGACAATGGCTCTTGATAGAACTGCATATCTAATCTTCCTCAGACTTAAAGACACACCCTCATGAGATCAGAAGAACCCAAGATTGAATGAAGCCAAATGTTTCAGTCATTCCAGGAGAATTCTCAAATCCTCCTGGCAGAGTCAATGGAAGAGTATCCAGGGATTCTTTAAAATACTTCATTTGCTGCTAGTATAAATAATCAAATTATTTCAGCTGTATTTTTAAAATATAATACTTTTAAGGTTGCATATACTCATACATTGTCATTTGATCCCTGTAATAATTCTATAAGGTAGAGCCTATTTTAAAGATGAGAAAACTGAGTTGCGGAGAAATTACTCCAGTACTACTAGAAAAATAATTTTAAACCACTTCTCTTGTTTCTGTCTAGCTTTCACGTATTCATTATGCTGCTTATTATTCCTTTTTCTGTTAGCAGGAATAAATACTCTTATCCAGGGAGGTGCTGGTAAATGTTGAACAGCAAGTTCTCTATAAAACAAACAAACAAACAAACAAACAAACTGTCCAACTATATATGTGTATATACTTTAAGTTTTTGTCTTCATTAACATTTTCTTCTTCACTTTTTAAAGTCTAGACCAGTTATTCCCAATATGTAACCTTCTCATATCATAACGCAATAAAAATAATAATTAGTAAGGGCACATGGACAGGCAAATCAAAAAATAATTGGAAATTAAATAATATGATTCTCCAAAACCAGTTAGTTAAAGAAGAAATCATAGAAATAACCCAGTGGAATTGCTTGTCAGCTCTGGGAGAAGGGAGGGAAGAGGGTAGCATTCCTTTCCATAAATCCCTCAGAATTGTCCTGGGTTATTGCATTGCTGCCAGTACAGAAGTCCATTACATTCGATTTTACCACAGTGTATCAATCTCTGTGTACAATGTTCTCCTGGTTCTGCTCTTTTCACTCTGCATCAATTCCTGGAGGTCTTTTCAGTTCACATGGAATTGCTCCAGTTTATTATTCCTTTGAGCACAATAGTATTCCATCACCAGCATATACCACAATTTGTTCAGCCATTCCCCAATAGAAGGACATACCCTTGTTTTCCAATTTTTGGCCACCACAAAAAGCGCAGCTATAAATATTTTTGTACAAGTCTGTTTATCTATGATCTCTTTGGGGTGCAAACCCAGCAATGCTATGGCTGGATCAAAGGGCAGGCAGTCTTTTAGAGCTCTTTGGGCATAGTTCCAAATTGCCATCCAGAACGGTTGGATCAGTTCACAACTCCACTAGCAATGCATTAATGTCCCAGTTTTGCCACATCCCCTCCAACATTCATTACTCTCCCCTGCTATCATTTTAGCCAATCTGCTAGGTGTGAGGTGGTACCTCAGAGTTGTTTTGATTTGCATTTCTCTAATTATTAGAGATTTAGAATAATTTCTCATGTGCTTATTGATACTTTAGATTTCTTTATCTGAAAATTGCCTATTCATGTCTCTTGCTCATTTATCAACGGGAATGGCTTGATTGTTTTATACAATTGATTTAATTCCTTGTATATTTGAGTAATTATACCTGTCAGAATTTTTTGTTATAAAGATTTTCCCCAGTTTGTTGTTTCCCTTCTGATTTTGGTTGCATTGTTTTGTTTGTACAAAACCTTTTTAATTTAATATAATCAAAATTATTCATTTTACATTTGGTAATTTTTTTCTAACTCTTGCTTGGTTTTAAAATTTTCCCTTTCCCATAGATCTGAGAGGTATACTATTCTATGTTCACCTAATTTTCTTATATTTTCCTTCTTTATATTCAAGCCATTCATCAATTCTGAATTTATATTAGTGTAGGGTGTGAGATGTTAATCTAAGCCTAATCTCTCCCATATTGTTTTCCAGTTTTCCCAACAGTTTTTGTCAAATAGTGAATTTTTGTCCCCAAAGTTGGGTTCTTTGGGTTTATCATACACTGTCTTGCTGATGTCACTTACCCCAAGTCTATTCCACTGATCCTCCCTTCTTTCTCTTAGCCAGTACCATATCGCTTTTATGACCGATGCTTTATAGTATAGTTTAATATCTGGTACTGATAGGCCCCCTTCCTTCACATTTTTTTTCATGATTTCCCTTGATATTCTAGATCTTTTGTTATTCCAAATGAAATTTGTTATAGTTTTTTTCTAATTCAGTAAAAAATTTTTTTTTTGGTAGTTTGATAGGTATGGCACTAAATAGGTAAATTAATTTGGGTAGAATGGTCATTTTTATTATGTTAGCTCATCCTCCCATGACCAATCAATGGCTTTCCAATTGTTGAGATCCAGTTTTATTTGTTTGAAAGTGTTTTGTAGTTGTTTTCATATAATTCCTGTATTTGTTTTGGTAGATAGATTCCTAAGTATTTTATATTGTCTATGGTGATTTTAAATGGTGTTTCTCTTTCTACCTCTTGCTGCTGTGATGTGTTGGAAATATATAGAAATGCGGATGATTTATGTGCATTTATTTTGTATCCTGCAACTTTGCTAAAGTTGTTGATTATTTCTACTAGCTTCTTAGTTGATTCTCTAGGATTTTTTAAGTATACCATCATATCATCTGTAAAGAGTGATAGCTTAGTCTCCTCATTGCCTATCTTAATACCTTCAATTTCTTTTTCTTCTCTAATTGCTACTGCTAGGGTTTCTAGTACAATGTTAAATAATAGAGGTGATAGTGGGCATCCTTGTTTCATGCCTGATCTTATTGGGAAGGCTTCTAATTTATCCCCATTGCATATGATGCTTATTGATGGTTTTAGGTATATACTGTTTATTATTTTTAGGAAAGGTCCTTCTATTCCTATATTTTTCAGTGTTTTCAATATGAATGGATGCTGTATTTTGTCAAAGGCTTTTCCAGCATCTATTGAGATAGTCATGTGATTTTTGTTTGTTAGACTGTTGATATGGTCAATTATGTGGATGGTTTTCCTAAAGTTGGACCATCCTTGCATTCCTGGTATAAATCCAACCTGATCATAATGAATAACCCTCATGATCACTTGCTGGAGTCTTTTTACTAGTATTCTGTTTAAGATTTTTGCATCTATGTTCATTTAGGGAGATTGGTCTATAGTTTTCTTTCTCTGTTTTTGATCTACCTGGCTTTGGGATCAGTACCATATTTGTATCATAAAAGGAGTTTGGTAGAACTCCTTCTTTGCTTATTATGTCAAATAGTTTGTATAGTATTAGAATTAGTTGTTCTTTGAAGGTTTGATAGAATTCACTTGTGAATCCATCTGGTCCTGCTGATTTTTTCTTAGGGAGTTCTTTGATGGCTCGTTCAATTTCTTTTTCTGATATTGGATTATTTAAGTATTCTATTTCTTCTGTTGTGAATCTAGGCAAGTTATATTTTTGTAAATATGCATCCATCTCACCTAGATTGCTATTTTTATTGCCATATAATTGGGCAAAATAGTTTTTAATGATTGCCTTGATTTCCTCTTCATTATAGGTGAGCTCTCCCTTTTCACCTTCGATACTGATGATTTGGTTTTCTTCTTTCCTTTTTTTAATTAGATTGACCAGTACTTTGTCAATTTTGTTTGTTTTTTAAAAGTACCAGCTTCTAGTCTTATTTATTAATTTAATAGTTCTTTTACTTTCAATTTCATTGATTTCTCCTTTAATTTTTATAATCTCTAATTTGATGTTTAGCTGGGGATTTTTAATTTGTTCACTTTCTAGTTTTTTTAATTTGCAGGCCCAGTTCATTTATCTTTGCCCTCTCTAATTTATTAATACATGCATTCAAGCATATAAATTTCCTCCTGAGTACTGCCTTAGCTGCAACCCACAGAGTTTGGTAGGATGTCTTATCATTGTCATTCTCTTCAATGAAATTATTGATTATTTCTATGATTTCTTCTTTAACTAACTGGTCTTGGAGAATCATATTATTTAATTTCCAATTATTTTTTGATTTGCCTGTCCATGTGCCCTTACTAATTACTATTTTTATTGCGTTATGATATGAGAAGGTTACATTTATTAATTCTGCTCTTTTGCATGTGTTTGCAACGTTTCTATGCCCTATTACATAATCAGTCTTTGTGAATGTATCATGTACAGCTGAAAAAAAGGTTTATTCCTTTTTGTCCCTGTTTATTTTTCTCCACATATCAATTAAATCTAATTTTTCTAGGACTTCATTCACCTCTCTTATCTCTTATTTATTTTTTGATTTGATTTATCTAAATCTGAAAGAAGAATATTTAGATCTCTCACTAGTATGGTTTTATTATCTATTTCCTTCTTGAGCTCTGCCAGTTTCTCCTTTAGGAATTTGGATGCTATACTGTTTGGTGCATACATGTTGAGTACTGTTATTTCCTCATTGTCTATACTGCCTTTTATCAAGATGTAATTACCTTCCCTGTCTCTTTTAATCATATCCATTTTTACTTTGGCTTTGTGAGAAATCATGATCGCCACTCCTGCCTTCTTTTTCTCATTTGAAGCCCAAAAGATTTTACTACAGCCCTTGACCTTAAACCTGTGTATGTCCACCTGCCTCATATGTGTTTCTTGTAGACAACATATGGTAGGATTTTGGTTTCTAATCCACTCTGCTATTTACTTCCATTTTATGGGCACGTTCATCCCATTCACATTCAGAGTTATGATTATCAGTTGTGTATTCCCCAACACTTTGGTATCCTTTCCTAGTTCTACCCCTTCTTCTTATTCTATTTCATTTTAAACCAGTGGTTTGTTTTAGACAAGTCCCCTTTTCCCCCTCCTTTGATTTACTTCCCTTTCCAACCCCTCCCTTATTATTCCCCTCTTTTTATTTTTTAAGGCCAGTGAATTCCCAATCCCCTCTTCCCCCCTCTCCCTTTTTTGACCTCCCCATTCCCCTGCTCCCCTTGGTTAATCCCTTCTGACTTTCTCAGTTGGGTTAGATAGAATTCTATATCCCAATGAATATAGCTACTCTTCCCTCTCAGGGTTAATTACACTGAGAGTAAGGTTTAAATATTACCTCTCATTGCTCTCTTCCTCTCCTTTTTATAATAGCATTCATCCCTTCCCCTTCACATGCTCTCTTTTTGTGGTATAGAATATCCTGTTTTTCTTATTCATTCAAGTTTCTCTTCATGCCATCTACTATTAACCCACCTCTCTTTTTTTCCTTGCCACGCCTCATCTTAGACCATTTAGTGCTCCAACCTCTCCCTATGAATAATGTTTCTAATTACTATAATAGTGAATACAGTTGTTGAAAATTACACATAATATTTCTCCATATAGGAGTACAAATAATTTGATCTTATTAAGGCCCTTACAGAGGTAAATTTAAAAATAAGAATTTTCTTTCTTTCTCCTCTGTTTCTTATTTTTATTACCTTTTCATGTTTCTCTTAGTTTTTGTGGTTGGATATCAAACTTTCCATTTAGTCCTGGTCTTTTCTATGCAAATACTTGGAAATCTTCTATCTTGTTGAATGCCCGTATTTTCCCCTGGAAGTATATAGTCAGTTTTGATGGGTAGGTGATCTTTGGTTTAGACCCAGTTCTCTTGACTTTCTGAATATCACATTCCAAGCCTTGCGGTCTTTTAGTGTGGAGGCTGTCAGATCCTATGTGATCCTGATTGGTGCTCCTTGATATCTGAATTGTCTCTTTCTGGTTTCTTGTAATATTTTTTCTTTTACTTGGAAGCTCTTGAATTTGACTATATTATTTGACTATATTATATTCCTGGGCGTTATCTTTTCAGGGTCTAATGTAGAGAGTGATCTATGGAACCTTTCAATTTCTATATTGCCCTCTTGTTGTAGAACTTCAGGGCAGTTTTGCTGAATAATTTCTTTTAGTATGGAGTCCAAATTTCTATTAATTTCTGCTTTTTTTAGGAAGACTAATGATTCTCAAATTGTCTCTTCTAGACCTGTTTTCTTGATCTACTACCTTCTCATTGAGATATTTTATGTTTCCTTCTATTTTATCAGTCTTTTGACTTTGCTTTATTTGTTCTTGCTGTCTTGAGAGATCATTGGCTTCTAACTGCCCAATTCTAGCCTTTAGAGACTGGTTTTTGGCTAAAATCTTTTCGTTTTCCTTTTCAGTCTGGTCTATCTGGTTCTTCAAGGCTTCCAGCTGGTCATTTCTGGTCTTCAATTTGCTTATAAATTCATTTGATTTCTGAGCCTCATTTTTCAAGTGCAAAATTCTGCCTTTTAAACTGTTATTTTCTTGCCAGATCTCTTCCATCTTTCTCATAATCTCAGATTTGAACTCTTCAAGATCTTGTGACTCTTTTTCATTTTTCTGGGAAGATTTGGATGTCTTTAATTTTTGTCCTCCTCTGTTTTCTGGGTTTTTCCTGTGCAGAAATTATCAGGTGTGAGAGCTTTTTTCTTGTTCTTCCTCTTTATTTCTTGGGCCTTGCTTGGCATCATTATGCTTTATCTGCCAGAAGTCTGAGTAAGGCAATCTGATTCTCTTTTTATGGAGTTAGGGAGCAATTTTTTGCCTGAGACTACTTTGTGAGTCTCTTGGCTTCTCCTGCGGTCTCTGGTCTAGCTGTTTTCAGAGTCGAGCCCCGATGTTTCTAGCCAACTGCCCAGAGCCCAGAACTTGGCCCATTCTTGCTTCTTCACCTGAGATTTTCCTCTGAGTCTGAGCATGTTGGGCTCTGTTGCTGCCTCTCTCAACCCCACTCCCATGTTCAAGGTCTGAGTTTTCCAGCCACCTGGGCTCTTAGATCTTGCTGCTCTTAGGGGCAAGCTCCTAGTATTGCCAGTTAGCTGCCAAGGAGCTAGATTTTGTGCCCCTCTCACTCTAACTCTGGTGCATAGCCTCTGACTCTGGTACTGTGGGTGGGATGCGAGAGGGTTGATCTGCTCGCGTTTTGATGGGAGCTATTCCACCCCCCATAGCGTGGAAGTGCCCAAATCCCATATGCCTTTGATACTGCACCCTATTGTGGGGTCCCTTCTTTCATCTGGATTTGTTTTTTTTTGTCCTTTGGAGGTACGCTATATTGGTTGGTAAGGAGAGAAAGTCGCCCAGCTTCTACTCAGCCACCATCTTAACTGGAAGTCCGTCAACTGTAGATTTCTACAAACTAATATAGATCAATCCCATTAAGCTAAGATACTTTCTCAAACACACCATTCCCTTTAGTGCCCTTCCGCAGAGATAGGAGTAGAGAACATTTCGAAAATTCTAAAATTGGGCAGCTAAGTGAATAGAGTGAATAGAGTGCCAGATTTGGAGTCAGACTCAACTTCATGAGTTCAAATATAGCTTCAGGTATTTACTAGCTGTGTGACTCTGGGCATGTCACTTAACTCTGTTGGCCTCAGTTTCCTCATTTATAAAATGAGCTGGAGAAGGAAATATCAAACTACTCTGGTATCTCTGCCAAGAAAATTCCAAATGGGGTCATGGAGAATCAGACATAATTGAAAAACAACAACAGCGACAAGAACAAATATTGAAATTGAGTTGCCTACTATATATTTTAAAGTTTGAAAAAGACATCAGGCAAGATAATCAAAATATGTTGTTGGAGAATCGTCAATTAATTATGTAATTAATATAATTATTTTATTTATTATTTTGCTTTTAGATGATGAAAGGGATGATTATCAATAGCTTAAAACTGATTGTATTTTATCAGGTTTTCCTCAAGTATTAGTATTCCCATTGTACAAATGAAGAAACTGATGCTTAAAAAAATTAAATTACACAGGAACAAACTAACATGCTTAGAAATAATAATGAGTTTCTAATTAATCCTTTAAAGTTTGCAAAATATTTTACATATATTATCTCCTTTAATTCTCACAACAACCCCAGGAGGCAAGTGCTTCCATTTTACAGATGGAGAACCTAAGGTTGAGAGAAATTAAGTGACTTGGGTCACGCAACTTTTAAGTCTATAAGGTAGGATTTTAACTTGCATCTTTCTGACTCTATGTCCAGCTCACTATTCATTGTATCACCTAGTTAATTAATCATAGGTGAGAGAGAAACAACTAGTTTGAATAATCCATAGAAGCAACCAGGTGTATGAAATTTCTCTTTGTATGCTCTACTTGGTATTTTTCTCCTCCAATGAAACTATGCAGTGTTTAGCAGCTGTGTGACATTAGATAAGTCTCTTAATGTCCTTGGCCTTTGGTTTCTTTATCTGTAAAATGAGGGGTTTAAACTAGGGGGCTACAAATCTATAACCCTACTAAAAAAACTCATATAGGGTTTCCCAAAAATTTTAGTGCAATTTTAAGCTACTTAAGCTTTAACAATTAAAACTTTAATAATTAAACATTTTACTAGTTTAAACTGCACTAGGATTCTTGGGACACCCTTCACAGTAAGAAGTACCTATTGAATTGATTGAAATAACCACTTGTATTTCCATGGATGTCAATGATACATGGGAAAGGCACAGACAAAGGGGATGTGACTGTGACATCATGAGACTCTACTGTTTCAGGTGTTTTCTTGATGCTCTTTCTTTTTTTGGTAGTAGATAAAAAAGGATTAATCCCATTTCACAAAGAAACTAAGTAATGTATGGCAGCTCTTTGTTCCTGAAGCTATCCTATAATGGGAAATACTCCATTTTCACCCTGAAATTCAGATCTTTGACCTTTAGTAGTTTACTTTTGGGGACACTGACAGAAAACAGTGATTGGGAATGCCAGTCTCAGGAAACTATCCCAAGGGAAGATGTTTAGCCTGGAGAAGACTGAGGAGAGGCATAATAATAACTGCCATTTATAAAAAGGAGTAGATGTGTATGGTTTCAAGATAGTGCTAGGACCAAACAAAGCTCGCGAACAGTGCAACTATTTGCCCTATTGTCAGAAGTATAATCTCAGGCAAAAAGTTGCCTTGGGGATGGAGGTGTAAGTAGACCAATAGTCCACAAGGTAGGACAATAGGTCCTGAAAGAAGGCTGTTTTGGCAATGGGACCCTGGGATCACTAGCCTCAGGTTCAATAAGGAAACAGTGTCATGCTGTCTGTTTATGGAGAGCCACAGATAAATAAATATTCCACCCCAAATCCAACTCCTGCCCAGAGGCGGAGATATTCTGAACCTTGATTGTTGAGAAAGCATTTCTCTTCTGGACAATTGAATCTCGAACAAAATTCTGATTAGCTTTCTTCTAGTTTTGGTTCTGTTCATTACATTGGACAAATCACTTCCTCTCTCTAGACCTCAGCTTTCTTAGTGGTAAAATGAAAGGTGCTGGATGGCCTCTAAAGTGCCTCTTGACTCCAAATCAGTAATTCTGTGTTCTTGCCTTTTTTTCATCAGTGGCAGTAAAAGGAGAGAAGATGTAGCAGAAAGAACAATGGAGAGAAAATGGGGAGGACAGCTAGGTAGCTCAGTGGATTGAGAGCCAGACCCAGAGATGAGAGGTCCTAGGTTCAAATTTGACCTCACATACTTCCTAGCTTTGTGACCCTGGGCAAGTAACTTAATCTCCATTTTGCCTAGCCTTTCCCACTCTTCTGCCCTGGAACCAATATACATTATTTATTCTAAGATGAAGGGAAGGGTTTAAAAAAAAACATGGAGAGAAAAGCAAAAAGAAAACTTGAATCCATGTCTCAGCCCTGCTTCTTAGATGTGTGGCCTTATCTTGGTTTCAGTTTCCGCATATCTAAAATTAAGGAGTTGGATTAAGTGATTTTATAAAGTATCTTCCAACTCTGACTGTTTCTATACAAGTATAGATTAGATGCTCATATGTCAGAGATGTTGTAGATGGGATTTCTGAATAGGGTGAATAGGATGTTGTACTAGATAATTTAATTATAAATACATTAGATAATCTAGATAGTTAACCTGGTAGGAATAGAGCACTGGACTTGGAGTCTGTGATGTGATGTGAGTTCAAATCATACTTCAGATATTTATTAGTTGTGTGATCATAGGCACATCACTTAACCTTTTATAGACTCAATTTCCTTATCTATAAAATAGGGGTAATTCTTGCTCTACCTATTTAATAGAATTGGTATAAAGAAAATGTGCACAAGTTATCATTGTGATTTATTGTTGTTTGTCCTTCATTTTCAAAGAGGACCAATAAATTACATCATGAGGTGATTCTTGACTTGTGTGTGAATTAGATTTAAGTGAAGCAGAATTGCATGAAGTCATCAGTGTAAGAGGGAGAATTTAGGTATTTTATAGATATGTATTTAAAATGTGGCCGCCAGGAATCAACAATTCAGATTGATTCCATAATTAAATCAGACCCAAGTCAGCATCGGGTTGAGGCAAGTTTATTTACAATTAGGAAGGTAACAGTATAGGAATAAAGAGAAAGGGAGAGGCTAGTCCAGGCCTGCGAATGCCTGGACTAGAGAGAAGGTTAAAAGGCTAAATAAATGAAGCTGCAAGCCTCAAGGCCTAACAACCAGATAGGCTAATGCCTACTTAAGGCAGAGTTTAGAAGTGGCCTAGATGGCCCAAGGAAGTCAGCCTAACTTATCCACGTGACCATGCTAAGTAGAAGCTGCCTGAGGTCTCAGAAGAGGTCCTTCAGCACCAAGTTCAGAGCGGGAACTGCCTCCACAGGAAGTAACCAACTTATTTAAAGAGATAGTGTTTCTCCTCACTTCCCATGGGTCCACCTCTAATTCAAGCGGACAAATGGCAGTCTCTACATTGATTTGGACTGCCCAAAGGGCAGCCCCTTGTTCTTGATTTGTTACTTATTGTCACGTGTGGGTAACTCGTCTCCCCTCCCCACTAAGGGAGGTGAGGATGACATCATTTCTATGCCTAGGGTAGGTAGATTTTTGACTATGAATCGGCTAGAGTTAATTCCATTTACACATCAGCCTCATTTTCTCTTCCAGATTCATTAAAGTCCAGCAGCAAGGCAAAAGTTAGGCCATCTGGGGGTGTGATTTACTATTATATATAATATCAAATGCCCTTTCCAGGGCAGCTAGATGCTATGTCAGATAGAGTTCTGGGTCAGGAAGAATCATCTTCCTAATTTCTAATCTGGCCTCAGGCACTTACTAATGGGGTAACCCTGGACAAGTCACTTTACCCTGTTGGCCTCAGTTTTCTCATCTATAAAATGAATGGGAGAAGAAAATAGAAAACCATTCCAGTATCTTTGCCAAGGAAACTCCAAATGAGGCCAGGAAGAGTCAGACACGACTGAACAACAACAATGGCCTTTTCAGTTCTGTTTCTATGATTTGGTGCCACCTTGGGTGAACTGATATTGCCCATGATGTATTTACTATGGTTTCTTTTTCTCTTTCCTCTCTTCATCTCTCCTAGTTTCTGATAAGTGATCGTGACCCTCAGTGTAACCTTCACTGTTCCCGGTCTCAGCCCAAGCCACTCTGTGCTTCAGATGGCAGGACTTATGAGTCAATGTGTGACTACCAGAGAGCCAAGTGCAGAGATGCAGCCTTGGGAGTGGTACATCGAGGCAGGTGTAAAGGTAAGTGTGTACACTCTGAATAGAGTGGGTGAAGTGAAAGGATAAAAGAATCCTAAATTATAAAATATTATAGGTCTAATCATATGGGAACCTTAGAGGCTATCTAGGATAATTCTCTGAGGTTCAGGAAAATTAAGTGACTTGTTCAGGATCACAAAGGGGTAGTGTTAGAGATAGGATTTGAACTCAGATTTTCCAACTCCTGAAGTGATCCTCTTCCCTCTATATGACACTGCCTCCCACAGTCCCAGTGTCTTCTCTGGCAATATTTTTATAAACAAGCACTGGATATATTTCCTTCTTCTCCTTTAATTTCATCAAAGGGAAGGATAAGATGGAGAGAGCTCCTTCATTTAAAGGATGAACTATATTTCTGAACTATTAAGTTTACCTGAAAAAAAGTTGGGGAAGGAACTGTTGTCCTACTTTTTTTTTCCTAATTGAAATTTATAAAATGCAAGCTCTTAATGGATCTCAGGGGCAGCTAGGTGGCTCATCAGATAGAATACCAAGCCTGGAGTCAAGAAGATTCATTGTTCCGAATTCAAATTTGATCTCAGACACTTACTAAATGTGCCATCCTGGGCAAGTCACTTAACCATGCTGGCTTCTGTTTTCTCATCTATAAAATATATATGGGGTTGGATACAACTGAAAAACGATGGAGAAGGAAATAACACACCACTCCAGTATCCTGTCTTTGGGGTCACTAAGAATCAAATACAACTGAATAACAATGAGAAGAAGGCCACCCAGATAGTAAGTAATGAGTCAGGATTTGAACTTAGGTCCTGGTATTGCTCTTTCTACTGTCTTCCTCTATATGTATTGGTTACTTCAAATTTCCTCTAATGTTCCCAACAGTAGCTTTCCCCTAATCTGCTTCTGATGGAAATTGGTCATTAAATGGTCTTGATTAAAGAGCTTTAATCAAAGAGCAACTCTTTTCAGTGGTTTTTCCCAAACTCACTTTCTTCTCTGCCTTAAGTTACTTATGATCCAAGGTGAGATTTGGTCTACTCTGCTTTCAGATGCTGGCCAAAGCAAGTGTCGCCAAGAAAGGGCTCAAGCACTGGAGCAAGCCAAGAAACCCCAGGAGGCCGTGTTTGTACCTGAATGCAATGAGGATGGCTCTTTCACACAGGTAAGCGCTTTACCACCACTCTTTCCAGGTTCATTTTTTTAAACTGAGGGTTAAAGGAGATTCCTTCTTCCTTTTGGGGAAGAGAGCAAACATTTTTCCTTTCCTATTTTATAAGGCACTAGGCGATTCCTCTCTTCAATACTTTCTTGGTCATCTCTATTTCTTCTTTCTTCTCCCCTTCCCCACTGTATCTTGCCAGCTGGCAATGGAATTTTTAAGAGATGCGTGAAATGGGGAGCCAGGAAACCTGAAATTTTTGATCCTCTTCCTCCCTGCGGGATGTCTCCTCTGAATGCCAGGCTTTCATTTGTCTCCTCTGTCAAATGTGTTCTGATTTTTTTTTCTCATGCTTTGCCAATTTTCATGGAATTTTTCTTTCAACTACCCTCTTCTTCCCTTCGTTCCTCTGTCTTCTTCCTATACAGTTCTTTACTCTTCTCTGACCCACCCCAAAGTTCTTTAGTGAAACATTGTCCAATTTGAGTTCAATAGGAATCTTTTTTCCTAGAAAAGGGAGGAGAGTAGGGTAGGTTGTAGTTTCCAACAATCCTCTGGTTAGTGTTCTGTGTGGAGGTTATTCTAGCTATGTTGATGTTGGCATGGAGTATTTATAGAACACAGGGCTATGGTGGTCCAATTAAATGGTCCTTTGATAAAGGATTTGGTCTGCCTCCCTCCCCACCTCCTCATAAAGGTGTAGCTTTCAGAGATGAGCCCTATGAACCTAGCTGGGCCAGAGAGATTGGTGTAAGGATAAAAAAAAAAGCTGAGCTGGGTGAGAATTGTGCTCCTCTCTGGCAAGAACTCTGCAGCTTTTTGAAATTAGAGAGGGTCATTAAGTAAAGACAGTTTTTCCTGATCTCTTCTCTGTCAGTAATAATTTTTGTTCCCACCCTCATCCAAAATTTCATATAGTATTTTATGCTACTTTTAATTTTTATTATGACTTATTGATGAAACAATTCACAACCTGACCCCCTATTTTTCCAGACATGCTACTCTTTGAGATCTTTTATGATGGTCTTTGCATGAAATCCATTGTTTATAATTTGATTTAGCATTTTTGTGTCCACTCTGTGTCTTTCCGATGTCCTTTGGATGACCTGAAATTTGGATTCTTTGGAGACTGCAGTATTCTGTGATTCACCATATCACAAGTAAAATATGAGTGTTCAAAAGACGGGGTTTTATTTCCATGGAGGTGCTTAGGGATCTTGAAAGCACCATGCTATTTCCCAAATATATTCCAGAAACCTATTTTCTCCTATTTAGTTGTGGGTCCAGCACAGTGATCATCTGTACCGTCTGTCCAAGATGTTGGAAATGATGAATAAACTCAGTGAGATTTTTCTCCAACTGCATGTCATAATCTGAATAATAGTTATTAATCATCGACTTTGTTTTTCATATGTAGTGTGTTAGGCTGAGGTCTAAAATAGTTGAGAGTCTTATTTAAGAAACTGCAATGTCATGAGGCTTTCAACCAATGTAATATACAGATAAACACAGCTGTAAAACTCCTCTCTCCACTCACATGTATAGGGAAATAGCTATGCTCTATCCTTCATTTATAGTGGCAAATTAAAAATCTTTGGCAAGTACATGTCTTTTGGCTTTTTACATGTCCCTTCATCAAGTCCCTAAGTATTTATAGAGTGCTTGCAGTGTGTCAAGCACTTTGCTATGTTATGGGAATCAGAGAGAAAATAGCCTCTGCCATCAAGGAATTTATACTGTGATTGTGGGGGGGGGGGATATCATATAGGAAGCTAAAAAGGAAAGTCAAGTAGGAAGGTACCCAGATTGGGAATATGGTGGAGAAAATATAGCAATACAGGAGTGGAATCTGGAAAGGAATGAAGATAGGGCTAGTATGGGCATTTTCCATAAAATACAGACTGACCAGTCTGAGTAAGGGACCACAGGGTCAGAGTGTACTTTGAGCATGAGTAGGCCAATGATGTCTTGAACTTCCAGGATGAGAAAGCTGCTATGGCATGAAGGAGAAAACCTATAAAAGGAGTGGAACTTGGAAGAGGAATGAAGATAATGATGGAGTCAACACTTTCTTTAAATTGTTTTTTTTTCCTTATATGAGCAACAACACTTGATATTACTTATTGCTGGTTATTGAGTAAAATTTTCTATTAAGTCTAGCTATTTGATACTTTATTCTGTGCAACAGAATCAGTATGGAAGGAAGGTGACTCAAGAGTACCACATCTTCAATCATTTTACAAAGCAGTAATTATCAAATTTTTTTGATACTAGTTAAAAAATAGAAAAGTCAATTAGTGGACAGATTAGGAATTCATGATTCAGAAGAGAACTAATAGTAGTAGAGTAGTTTATAATAAACCAGACTATTGGGATAAGGACTCATTTTTTAACAAAAACTTGTGGGAAGACTGGAAAGCAGTTTGACAAAAATTAAATTTAGAGAGACATAGCACACCTTCTACCATAAGAAGCTCCAGATGGATACATAGCTTAGATATAAAAGGTCACATCAGAAACAAATTAGTGAAGCTCAGAAGGAGATACTTTTTGAAATTATGGATGGGAAAGACTTTGTGACCCTATAAGGAATAGAAAGGATCACAGGTCATAAAATAGGTAATTTTGGTTATATAAAACTGAAAAGCTTTTGCAAAAACAAATATCACTGCAGCTAAAATAAGAACAAAATGAGAAAATTTTGGGGAAAATGTTTGTAGTAAATTTTTCTTTTTTTAAAACATTTATTAATATTCATTTTTAACATGGTTACATGACTCATGCTCCTACTTTCCCCTTCACCCCCTGCACTCCCCCCACCCATAGCCGATGCACATTTCCACTGGTTTTAACATGTGTCATTGATCAAGGCCTATTTCCAAATTGTTGGTAGTTGCATTGGTGTGGTAGTTTCGAGTCTACATCCCCAATCATGTCCACCTCAACCCATGCATTCAAGCAATTGTTTTTCTTATGTTTCCTCTCCTGCAGTCCTTCCTCTGAATGTGGGTAGCGTTCTTTACCATAAATCCCTCAGAATTGTCCTGTGTCATTGCATTACTGCTGGTACAGAAGTCCATTGCATTCAATTTTACCATAGAGATTTTACCATAGTCTCTGTGTAGAGTGTTCTTCTGGCTCTGCAACTTTCACTCTGCATCAGTTCCTGGAGGTCTTTCCAGTTCACCAGAAATTCCTCTAGTTTTGTATTCCTTTGAGCACAATAGTATTCCATCACCAGCATATACCACAATTTGTTCAGCCATTCCCCAATTGAAGGACATACCCTCCTTTTCCAGGTCTTTGCCACCACAAAAAGCGCAGCTATAAATATTTTTGCAAAAGTCTGTTTCTTTATAATCTCTTTGTGATACAAACCCAACAATGGTAGGGCTGGATCAAAGGGCAGGCATTTTTTTATAGCCCTTTGAGCATAGTTCCAAATTGCCAGCCAGAATGGATGGATCAGTTCACAACTCCACCAGCAATGCATTAATGTCCAAGTTTTGCCACATCCCCTCCAACATTCATTACTCTCCCCTTCTTTCATTTTAGACAATCTGCTAGGTGTGAGGTGATACCTCAGAGTTGTTTTTTTTTTTTTTTTTTTTTTTTTTTTTTTTTTTTTTTTAATTTTAAACCCTTAACTCCTGTGTATTGACTTATAGGTGGAAGAGTGGTAAGGGTAGGCAATGGGGGTCAAGTGACTTGCCCAGGGTCACACAGCTGGGAAGTGTCTGAGGCCAGATTTGAACCTAGGACCTCCCGTCTCTAGGCCTGGCTCTCAATCCACTGAGCTACCCAGCTGCCCCC